>NW_027508876.1:8467500-8690000 GCF_051911475.1 Siphateles boraxobius | reverse complement strand
TATAACAGAAATAACCCAAACACAATTGATAACACTAATTGTAGGGCTTAATCAGGAAGAAAATTAGGTAACAACTGCATGTTGCCACTTTTACAGTGTAGGATTTGGTTTTCTGTCAACCACATAGTGTCACTATATCTATACTTTTTCTTCATTTTGAACACTGTGTCTATTGTTTCATCATTTAATTGTCAACAACCACAAACAATTTTACTTCCATAATGTGACTAGACTTAAACAGGATATTCAATGAAGCCCTTTTGATGGGGAAGTGGATGCTGAAGGTTGAGTTGACCCTCAAGCTCCTCCAAGTTATTACCTGTTATTGTCGTAACCTACAGATCACTCAAGAGCAGGACAGCGGCCCCACTGAAACTATTTCAGAGGCTCCTAGGGCATATGGCATCCGCAGTAACACAGCTCGGATTGCTTCATATGAGGCCACTTCAGCACTGGCTTCACAGCCGAGTTCCGAGATGGGAGCGGCAACACGGCACACACTGGGTGACAATCACCCCCGACCTGCCACCAAACCTTTAGCCCGTGGTCAGACTCTGCGTTTCTACTGGCAGGAGGCAAGCACGTACTAGACAGAACGGACAGCACTGCGGCCGCTGCGTACGTCACTCCAACTCGCCCGCCATCTCCTCCTTAGGAGTCAGAAGTATCTGAGGTCGCTTTGTGCCATTTATATACCGGGCGTGCTCAAGCCGACCAACTCTTACGACAGCCTACGCTTCTGGTAGAGTGGAGACTCCATCCCCAGGCGGTCCAGCTGATCTGGAGATGCTTCGGACCCGCACAGGTAGACCTGTTTGCCTCTCCGGACACGTCCCACTGCCAGTTGATTTACTCCCTGACAGAGGGGTCCCTCGGCACGGACGCAATGGCACACAGTTTGCCCCGGGGGCCTACGCAGGTTCAGACCTCTAGAATCTCCACGTATGGTCTCTTGACGGGATGCGGAGGACTTTGGTGATCTCCCCCACGAGGTGGTAGACACTTCGGCGAGATAACCCTCTATGAGGCATGCTTACGCCCTGAAGCGGTACCTGTTCTTTGAGTGGTGTTCTTCTCACCGGGAAGACCAGTGTAAATGCCCAATCAGAGCTGTGCTGCCCTTCCTGCTGGAAGGAATAGCTGTTTCCCTCCACCCTCACAATCCAGTAGATGGTAAATCTCTAGGGAAGCACAACTTGATCATCCTGAGGGGTTCGATTAGGCTAAATCCTCCTTGCCCTCACTCCATACTCTCTTGGGATCTCTCAATGGTGCTTACGGCATTACAGAGAGCACCCTTCGAACCGCTGCAGTCAATTAAGCTGAAAATTCTGTCAATGAAGACAGTGACTGCGCTGGCTTCTATCAAGAGGGTAGGGGACCTTCACGCATTTTCGGTCATCGAATCGTGCCTGAAATTCAGACCGGCCAACGCTCACGTTATCCTGAGACCCCGGCCCGGATACATGCCAAAGGTTCCCACCACTCGTTTTCGGGAACAGGTGGTGAATCTGCAAGCGCTGCTCTTGGAGCAGGCAGACCAAGCCCTAGCTTTGCTCTGCCCCTTCTGCTCTTTGCGCTTGTGCGTGGACCGAACGCAGAGCTTAAAGTCCTTAGACCAACTCTTTGTCTGTTATGGAGGCCAGCAGAAGGGTGAGGCTTTCTCTAAGGAGAGCATGGCTCACTGGAAAGAGGATGCCTTCGTCTTGGCGTACCAGACCCAAGGCGTGCTGTGCCCCTTCAGGTTGAGAGCCCACTCTACCAGAAGTGTTGCTCCTCCTGGGCGCTGGCGCACGATGTCTCACGCGTTTTTAAAGCTTGCGCAGAGATAAAAAAAAAATAAACAAATGAAGGTGGCTTGACTTGACTAAAGTAACAGAGATTGTTTTGGATTACAGCAGCTCTAGAATAAAGTTATTGTCCAGCTAAAGTTAGTTTTGATTGATTCACTTCCGTTGTAAAGATCATTAGTTATTACAGCTTTTCTCAGTTGCTTTGGTGCATTTCTCAGACCAGAAATGAAATTCTCAAAACTACTTGTTCAACCTCCACATCATCTAGTCACTTGTGAACATCATAAAAGCAGCTTCTCATTCTTTTGAACAAGTTGCGATTGCTTTGGTACATTCATGCAATTGATTTTGTACAATTGTCTACGGTTTCCTACATTGTCAGTTGCTAATGCCGTGTTGCTCAAAATGTATTAAATAGTTCTCTATACAATAGTCTTACCCCTCAAAACTTCTAGTCATTAATTCATTGTATTAGTCATTAAATGAAAAATGGTTAATCTAGTTGTTATAGACTGTCAAGTATATTCTCTACACATTTCTATTAGACTTCTTGTAAATGCGCCATTAATTGATGAATTGTGCAGGTGAATCTTGACTTTCACTAATTAAGAGAATGTACAGACAGCACTGCATGCAAAAGCAAAGTTCTGCCTAAGGGGTCTTTCCTGTGTTTGCCTTTCTAATGTTGTATTTTCGCCTTTGTGCCCCTATTTCTACCAGAAAGACTCGGGAGATAAATTGAATAACAAGCGTATTTATTAACAGCTCAGCAAGCATAAATTTATAAAGTTCTTTGGCGTAGGCCCCGTCCTTAGCGAGCAATGCGAGAGTAGCCGAGTCTGCATGTCCTGCCTGAAGAAGAAGGCAGGGGCGCAGCCAACCCCCCCTGGAGGTAAAGGAAGGGACCATCCTGGTGGTGGTGGGGATGATGAAGGGGAAGGTACCATCTTGGAGGTGTTTGGGGAGGATGGAGGTAATTGGCGCGTCAGGATCTGCAAACTCAGACAAACGTAAGTACCAGTTTTTATACCATGAGTGTCAGCACCTGATTGGCTAGAAGTGATATAATGCGTGATGCGCTGATTGAGTCTTCCTGACAGAACTTACTCTAAAGCTTTAATTTCTTTTTCTTTTCTATATCACAATAATATTGTAATGTTTTTTTTTGTCAGACCACTAGTAAAAGTGTAACTGTGAATCCTATCCAGTCTCTTTCAATCAATAACTTACGTACAGTAGTGTGTAAATTTGTACTTTTTAAATGGATATGTGTCATACAGAAGAAGCACAGCTTTGTACATTTCAATACAGTAACTCCAAACTGTTGCCATAGTTTACATCAGGTAATACTAACAGAGTGCAGTGTTTTATTGACAACATGACTAAGCATTTTGACTATCTTGTTTGTGAACAATGACACAAGGACTTTTCGTTCTGATGGCACTGATATGTTCATTGACATAAATACTTACTTTTGAGAGATGAACTAAAGATTTTGAGTAAGTTACAGGCTTTTGCGGGTAATCCAATGTGTGGGCTGTTTGTGCGAATTGTTTTGAGAATGCACATACTTCTTTGCAAAGATTAAGAATGATTTGAGAAATGCACCAAAGCGACTGAGAAAAACTTTAACTTATACGACACAGTTCTAACAGGAAAACCCTTAATGTGCTCCGGCCCGCTCATTCACATAACAACAGTGCCTGGTGGCTCGAGAACACAAACCTTGAAACAGGTTCCAAGGTGCAAGAGTTGAACATTTTTAAAAAAACTTTACACACAGTCACACACACGTCGCTTTTTTCTTAGCGGCCCCTAATTTAATAACAAATGACCATTTCGACGGAAGAGAATCAATCAAAACTAACTTTAGCTGGAAATAACATTATTCAACCACTATAAAACCAAACCAATCTCTGTTACCTTAAATTATATATTTATCTCTTTAAAAAGCTGCTTTGAAACAATCTACATTGTTAAAAGTGCTATATAAATGAGGATGACTTGACTTGACTTGACTTGACACACCGAAGAGGCGCTTCTACCTCACATTCCGTGACATTTCCTCGACTTTGCTTTTCAACCCTGAAGAATGAAATTGCTCGGAATCAAAGCAAAAATAACCACTCATTGATAAAATTTACGAGTGCTTTTAGTGTTCCCTTTCGAGGGAACTCGAACTGCTTCGACTACGAAACTTTGGGGAACGCCCTTAGCGTAACGCATCTGAAGTGTGAATGAAACTAATCCAATCCTGATTGGTGTTGCGTCATGACGTAACGTGACGGCATACATGGAAGCTAGGGACGCCGGGACACAACAGAGTTAGCTTTTTGCTCATCAGCAGGCGCTCTGTGTCAAACTGTCTGTCCTATTTGGTGTTGTTTGTCCCATAAGAATTGTCCTAAATAAATGTCTGCATTTATTTGCACAGCGCAAATCTGCACAGCGCATAGATTACGGATCTACTCTACAATAAAGATTCTGTGACTGGGATCTCGCGTTGTCGAGGCAGCGCATAGATTAAAGGTCTGCATTGCAATACAGAATCTATAGGTGCTCGGATCTTGCGTTTGCAGCTACTCTGCAATAAAGATTCTGTGTGGGTGCGAGGCATGCACAGTGTTATGATGAGGTGGAAGCAAGGAGGAAGCAGGATCCAATTGCAGCACACTTTATTTAATAAACTCAAACTACATAATAAAGACTCTGGCTAGGGCACAAGACTCAGGAACAGAACCACCAACATCAAGGTACAACAACACAACATTAAGAACTCACAAAGACTGAACAAGACACAGGGCTTAAATACATACTGGACTAACAACGAGACAAGGGACACCTGTGAACATTTAAACAATCAACCAATGACACAACAGACAGGGGAACACAAGGCAAGATCACATGACTAGAACAGGGGATCACATGACAGACAAGAACCAGGAACAAGAAACAAAACCCAAACTGTGACATAGCCCCCCCTCTATGGGCGGCTCCCGACGCCCATCAAAACAAAAAAAACACAAGTTCAGGAGGGTGGTGAGTGGAGGCGGTCTTGGGGGAGGGACGGAGGGCCAGGCTCGCACTGGGACCAGGAACCAGGACACAGGAATGGCGAGCCTGAGCCACAGAGTCAGGCGGTGGCCAGGGCGGTGAAGACCCCTCGGGCGGCCACGGCGGTGAAGACCCCTCGGGCGGCCACGGCGGTGAAGACCCCTCGGGCGGCCACGGCGGAGAAGACAGTCCATCAGGCGGCCAGGGCGGAGAAGACAGTCCTTCGGGCGGCCAGGGCGGCGCAGACACCGGCTCAGGAACAGCAGACACCGGCTCAGGAACAGCAGACAACACACACACTGACTCTGGCTCAGGAACAGACAACACACTCACTGGCTCGGGAACAGACAACACACTCACTGGCTCGGGAACAGACAACACACTCACTGGCTCGGGAACAAACACACTCACTGGCTCGGGAACAGACAACACACTCACTGGTTCGGGAACAGACAACACACTCACTGGTTCGGGAACAGACAACACACTCACTGGCTCGGGAACAGACAACACACACACTGGTTCGGGAACAGACAACACACTCACTGGTTCGGGAACAGACAACACACACACTGGCTCGGGAACAGACAACACACTCACTGGTTCGGGAACAGACAACACACTCACTGGCTCGGGAACAGGCAACACACACACTGGCTCGGGAACAGGCAACACACACACTGGCACGGGAACAGACAACACACACACTGGCTCGGGAATAGACAACACACACACTGGCTCGGGCTCAGGAACAGACAACACACACACTGGCTCGGGCTCAGGAACAGACAACACACACACTGGCTCGGGCTCAGGAACAGACAACACACACACTGGCTCGGGTTCAGGAACAGACCACACACACACTGGCTCGGGAACAGGAACAGACTCTGGCTCGGAGACGGCCATCTTGTCCGTAGACACTGGTTCAGAAGCGGCCATCTTGTCCGTAGACACTGGCTCGGAGGTAGTGATGTGAACAGTCTCTGGATCAGCAGAAGTGATGTGAACAGTCTCTGGTTCGGCCATCTTGTCCGTAGACACTGGCTTGGAGGAAGTGACATGAACCGTCTCTGGATCGGCAGACGTGACTTGAACAGTCTCTGGATCGGCAGACGTGACTTGAACAGTCTCTGGATCGGCAGACGTGACTTGAACAGTCTCTGGATCGGCAGACGTGACTTGAACAGTCTCTGGATCGGCAGACGTGACTTGAACAGTCTCTGGATCGGCAGACGTGACTTGAACAGTCTCTGGATCGGCAGACGTGACTTGAACAGTCTCTGGATCGGCAGACGTGACTTGAACAGTCTCTGGATCGGCAGACGTGACTTGAACAGTCTCTGGATCGGCAGACGTGACTTGAACAGTCTCTGGATCGGCAGACGTGACTTGAACAGTCTCTGGATCGGCAGACGTGACTTGAACAGTCTCTGGATCGGCAGACGTGACTTGAACAGTCTCTGGATCGGCAGACGTGACTTGAACAGTCTCTGGATCGGCAGACGTGACTTGAACAGTCTCTGGATCGGCAGACGTGACTTGAACAGTCTCTGGATCGGCAGACGTGACTTGAACAGTCTCTGGATCGGCAGACGTGACTTGAACAGTCTCTGGATCGGCAGACGTGACTTGAACAGTCTCTGGATCGGCAGACGTGACTTGAACAGTCTCTGGATCGGCAGACGTGACTTGAACAGTCTCTGGATCGGCAGACGTGACTTGAACAGTCTCTGGATCGGCAGACGTGACTTGAACAGTCTCTGGATCGGCAGACGTGACTTGAACAGTCGCTGGATCGGCAGACGTGACTTGAACAGTCGCTGGATCGGCAGACGTGACTTGAACAGTCTCTGGATCGGCAGACGTGACTTGAACAGTCTCTGGACTGGACGGGACCAGCGGCGAAGAGGGCCTCGGCTCTGGCTGGACGTGGCTGACGTGAAGCTCTGGCTGGACGTGGCTGACGTGAAGCTCTGGCTGGACGTGGCTGACGTGAAGCTCTGGCTGGACGAGGCTGACGTGAAGCTCTGGCTGGACGCGGCTGACGTGAAGCTCTGGCTGGACGCGGCTGACGTGAAGCTCTGGCTGGACGCGGCTGACGTGAAGCTCTGGCTGGACGCGGCTGACGTGAAGCTCTGGCTGGACGGTCTCTGGCTGGACGGTCTCTGGCTGGACGGTCTCTGGCTGGACGGGCTCTGGCTGGACGGGCTCTGGCTGGACGGGCTCTGGCTGGACGGGCTCTGGCTGGACGGTCTCTGGCTGGACGGGCTCTGTCTGGACGGGCTCTGGCTGGACGGTCTCTGGCTGGACGGTCTCTGGCTGGACGTCTCTGGCTGGACGGTCTCTGGCTGGACGGTCTCTGGCTGGACGGTCTCTGGCTGGACGGTCTCTGGCTGGACGGTCTCTGGCTGGACGGTCTCTGGCTGGACGGGCTCTGGCTGGACGGGCTCTGGCTGGACGGGCTCTGGCTGGACGGGCTCTGGCTGGACGGGCTCTGGAACTGGTTTGACGGGACGAGATTCAGGCAGGACGGTGATCCTTGCAGACCGTACGGACCTTAGCGGGGAATCTGCCAAGCTGGACATCAGCCCTGAACGCCCATAGACCGATCCGGTGTCAGACCCGCTGACTGGCGTGACGCGGGGAAACTCAGGCTCTGCAAGTGCCGAACCGCCCAAGGAAAGAGCCAGATCAACAAACCCTTTCAGGGTCCAGCCAGTATGATCCTCCGGCATCACTTGAGCGATGTGCCAATCCAGCCCGCTACAAAACAGGTCCACGAGCTGGGCGTCATTTAGCGCTCCCAGATGACAACACGCCAAAAAGTCCCTCACATACCTCTCCAAGGGCTGGCCATCTTGAGACAGAGATGATAGGAATTTCCTTAAGGCCTGGTTGCTAACAACTGCTGGATCCATTGGCGGTGAGTTCTTCTGTTATGATGAGGTGGAAGCAAGGAGGAAGCAGGATCCAATTGCAGCACACTTTATTTAATAAACTCAAACTACATAATAAAGACTCTGGCTAGGGCACAAGACTCAGGAACAGAACCACCAACATCAAGGTACAACAACACAACATTAAGAACTCACAAAGACTGAACAAGACACAGGGCTTAAATACATACTGGACTAACAACGAGACAAGGGACACCTGTGAACATTTAAACAATCAACCAATGACACAACAGACAGGGGAACACAAGGCAAGATCACATGACTAGAACAGGGGATCACATGACAGACAAGAACCAGGAACAAGAAACAAAACCCAAACTGTGACACACAGTCAGCTCCTGAGGGTGCTGGCTGTGTTCATTGAGAAATATCTCGACGAGCACAGCCATGCGTTTTCGGGTGTTTCAGCCTTGCACCCATTGATTTTCTTCTCGAGAGATGAAAACCAAATATATTGTGAACGACTCGAATCTCGCGTTTGCTTAGGCAGCGTGTAGATTACGGGTCTGCAATAAAAGGGACACACGCGATCTGTGAAATAATACTGTTTGGGTGCAAGGCATTCACAGTCAGTTTCTGAGGGTGCTGGCAGCTATTCATTGAGAAATATCTTGACGCGTATATCCGTGGCTGTCGGATGTTTCAGTCTGCACCTGTTGACTTTCTTCTTGAGGGATGAAAGCCAAATATATTGTAACGACTCGAATCTCGCGTTTGCTGAGGCAGCATGTAGAGTTTTCAGCGAATGCACGCTGCAGTGTCCGCCCCAAAGGTTTGGGCCAGGCAGTATTCATGTTCGCACATCGGAATTTTCGATTATTCCCTGCAGGTCCTCCGCTTCATGGTGTCGAGAACGAAACCGAAAGAGCCTCCGGTAAATATTTATTTTGATGGTCCCTTTTGAACATTCTGTTAACTATAAGTAACTTTGCAACTACATGAAAACTAACTCTCATTAGAGTATTAGTGGACTATCTGCTTCATATCTGCAAACTCTTTATTGTGATGGTCCTCCAACAGACACTCTACTGACTATAAGTAACTTTGCAACTACATGTCAACTTTTTCTAACCCTAACCCTACCAGTCTACTAATACTCTACTAATACTCTAATGAGAGTTAGTAGACATGAAGGTGCAATGTTACATATAGACAACTGAATGTGTTAAAGGGACCATCAAAATAAAGTGAAACCGAGCCTCCCCTCAGGGGAGCCCTCAGGAAATCGATGTCTGTATCCCGCCATTAAGTGGGGGCACATCGGTTTCCAGCGAACGCACGCTGCTCTGTCTGCTCCACAGGCTTGTGGCCAGGCAGCGCTGGTATTTCTCCTTTGGTCCTGCACACAATAGAGAAGGGTTACAGACTGCAGTTTGATTCCACCCACCGAAATTACACGGGTTGGTGTGGACTGCAGTCGACCCAGTGCAGGGTCGGGTATTCGAACAGGAAGTAAACTCCCTGCTGGTAAAGAAGGCCATAGAGTGTGTTCCTACGCCGGACAGGGAGTCCGGGTTCTACAGCCCCTGCTTCATAGTTCTCAAGAAGGATGGAGGGTTGCGCCAATTTTAGATCTAAGGCATTTGAATCGGTCTCTGAGGAGATTCAGGTTCAAGATGCTAACTATTCCCATCATCGTTAGTCAGATCAAATCTGAGGATTGGTTTGTCACGATAGATCTACGGGACGCATACTTCCATATATCTATCCTTCCATCTCACAGGAAGTTCCTGAGGTTCTCTTTTGGGGGCGAAGCATTCCAATATTGGATTATTCTTCTGTTCAGCCTAGCTCTCTCCCCTAATGGATACAGCTCTAGCTCAGCTGAGGCTTCAGGGTATCAGGGTGCGAATTTATATCGACGACTGGCTTATTATGGCCCAGTCACAAGAGCTTGGAGTTCGGCATCGAGATGTCATCCTTGCTCACATCCAGAGCATGGAGTTGAGACTCAACACGAAAAAAGCCTGTTGGCACCAGCCCAGAGAACCACGTTCCTAGGAGTGGTCTGGGACTCGGTCACGATGCGGGCACAATTGTCTCCTGCACGGCATCGATTCCATCCTGGCCACAGTGACCAGGATAAAGCTAGGCCAAGACATCACTGTAAAACATTTTCAGAGAGTGTTAGGGCTCATGGCAGCAGCATCCAATGTCATTCCATTCGGCCTGCTGCACATGAGGACCCTTGGTTGAAAACCAAGAGGTTTCCCCGAGTAGGAACCCGTTCCGCATGATGAGGGTTACACGCAGATGCCTTCGTTCCCTATCTATGTGGAAAAAAGCTTGGTTTCTCTCCCAAGGCCCCGCGCTGGGAGCATCATGTTGCCGGAAAGCCGCTTCGACACACGCCTCCCTCACAGGCTGGGGCGCGGTCATGGATGGCAGGGCTCTGAGGAGCTTCCTCCCAGACCTCAGGAGGATCTGATGCGCCAAACTAGATAGATCTAGATATCTCAGAGAAATGCACATCCCAGGGACGAATCAGGGAGCAGACATCCTGTCGAGGCAGGGGCTGAGGCCCGGGCAATGGAGACTTCACACTGAGGTGGTGAAGTCAATATATGAGAGGTTCGGCCCAGTGGAAGTGGATTTGTTTGCATCTCGAGGGACGTCCCACTGTCCACTGTGGTTTTCTCTCATCCATCCAGCCCAATTGGGGTTGGATGCTATGGTACAGATGTGGCCGAGGCTACGCCTGTATGCTTTTCCCCCGATCGCTCTTCTCCCGGGAGTTCTGGAGAGGGTCCGTCGAGACGGGATCAGTCTACTTCTAGTTGCCCCGTATTGGCTGGCCCGGGTATGGTTTTCAGACATCATAGCACTCCTTGGCAGATCCCTCTGAGGAGGACCTGCTTCCACAGGCTGGGGGCTCAATGTTCACCCTCGACCAGACCTGTTGGAACTTTGGGCCTGGTCCCTGAGGGGGCTCAGTACCTAGAGGCTGGCCGGTCGGCTGGAGTGGTTGAGACCATACTCAGTCCCAGAGCTCCTTCCACGAGGAGATTATACGGCCTAAAGTGGAATGTGTTTCCACTTGATATAGAGAGCGTGAGGTGGACCCAGTTAACTGCCCGGTTGGCTTCACTGCTGGAGCTCCTCCAAGATCGTCTCTCGGCTGGTCTTCCACACTCAAGGTGTACGTGGCTGCCATTGCGGCTCTCCACACTCCTCTGGGTGATGGGCCTCTGGGGAGACACCAGCTGGTCGTACATTTCCTCCGTGGTGCTCGGAAGATGAGACCTGCGGCTTGTACCAGAGTTCCCACATGGGACCTGGCAGTGGTTCTCGAAGGGCTGGTCGAGGCCCCCTTCAAACCTCTGGAGTCGGCTGAGGCCAAGAACCTTTCCCTCAAGGTAGCTTTTTTATAAGCCATTACTTCTCTGAGGAGAGTAGGAGACATTCAGACGCTCTCTATATCTCATGGGTGCCTGAAGTTTGCTCCAGGCAACATTAAGGCTATCTTGCATCCCAGGCCTGGCTATGTGCCTCAAGTGCCATCTAATGTGGCACGGCCTACGGTTCTGCAGTCTTTCATCCTCCACCTCACATGACGGCGGATGAATAAAGACTTAATTTGCTCTGCCCTGTCAGAGCTCTCAAGATATAGGTCCAGAGGTCTTCTTCATGGCGGAAGTCAGACCAGTTGCTGGTGTGCTTTGAGTCACCCAAGAAGGGGCTTCCCGCTTTCAACAGACCATCAGCAAATGGGTCGTTCAGGCTATCTCTATGGCCTATCAGGTGCACAGCTTGCCTTCACCTTTGGCCGTGAGGGCTCATTCAACCAGAGGCATGGCATTCTCTAGAGCCCTCCTTTCAGGGGCCCCAATCCAAGAAGTGTGCGAGTCAGCAGGATGGGCCACCCCTCATGCTTTTATCAGATTCTATAGCCTGGACATTTCTTCTACGCCAGGCACTCTAGTGCTCTCATCCTGAGTGTGCCTGTGTGCAGCTTCACACTGGGACAGGCTGGGCTCATTGTGGCATAGTGGGTACTATGCCCAAAGTGTCGTAGTCGACGCAGTTCGGGTTACGACTGTTACCCTTGTTCCCTGAGAAGGGAACGAGACACTGCATCCCTCCGCCACGCCTTCCCCTGCCTGGGAGCGACTTGCTTCATCGCAGAAGCTAACTCTGTTGTGTGCCGGCGTCCCTGTTTAGCTTCCGTGTATGCCGTAACATGTTAAGTCATGACGCAGCACCAATCAGGATTAGATTAGTTTCATTCATATTTCAGATGCGTTAAGCTAAGGGCGTTCCCAAAATAGTCATAGTTGACGCAGTGAATCGTTCCCTTCTCAGGGAACAAGGGTTACAGTCGTAACCCAAGACGTTTTCAGTACATATCTGTTCATATCTCAAAAAATGTGTTTTGGGGTTTCATGATCCTTTAACATCTCTGTTCCGTCCTTCAGGAAATGAGGGTTACATACGTAACCGGGACGTACTTTATTTTACATAATTTAACCAAGTAGACTGCACATTTAAAGAATTGAATTATTTGAAAAATTTTGTAGCTCACAAAAAATACAACAAAGCACATTGGAAATTGGACAATCTGTGTTTTCCCTTTTTTCAGTGTTAATCAATATATTTTCTGCTATATTATACATGGATATATTACAGAAATTATATTAAGTTGAAGATAAAACAAAAAAACATTTTGTCAGATTTTTTTTAAATTTAGTTTAAATTTTAAATAACTTAATGTTTATTGTAATGTCTTATAAACATTTATTGTGATGTCTTATTCATTTTGATATCTTTCTGTTATTTACTAAAAATGTTTTCTATAGGGAGTGTAATTTGTTTGTAAACAAACTCTATTTTTCAGTTGTTTCTTTTTTTTGTGTGTGTGTGTTTGTTTTGCTTGACCATTGCTTGACATAAATGCAACATGCTTTATTATCTGTATTATATTTAAATGATCATATTTCATATAAGTTTTATACATTTAGTTGATAGAGGCAATTTTGATTTCATATTGAAAACAGTTTGCCTGTGCTTACTTTCTTTAACATACATGGCACTTGATTTATTATCGAATGCAGCAACATTCATAATCAAGTGTGATTCAAGTGTCCAAATTGTTGGGGAACCCTGCATGTTAAAGATATTTATATATGACTCCTTTGCACTCTTCAACTGCAACTTCATTAAGAAAACACAAAGACCGTCTTGATTTTACACCTCTACTGAAGCCTTCCCACGTGTGTAATTGCAGCTTTGGTACCCGTGGCTCACAGTTGTACCATCCCAGCTATCCCAGTTCCAACACACTCCCTGCAACACGCTCACGTCCCCCTCTCGTCTTCTCAGTCTGGGCCTTGTGGATGCAAGGCCATCTGGGGGTGTTCAGTAATGCATTTACACACACACACAAACGCATTCATGGGTGCGTCACAGCAGCACATATAATCAAATCAAAGGGAAATTTCCCTAGCCTCTGTACCAAGCCTTGTGCCTCCTTCTGGAAGTGTCACGAATGCAACAAAGAATAAAGAAAGAGAGCGTGTGGCCTCAGGGCCTGGGATGCATGCATCGTTCCCCTTTGCTTCTCTGACCACATCCACCCATTGGGGATGGCTGTTGACCTAGACAAAAAAGGGATCCAGTGACAGCATCCTTAACCTGTGTGTGCCACCTCCACACTCATCCGTCATTATCTGACTCAAGCAGTCCTCTCTTATTTGTACCTACTTTAAATTCTTAGTGCAACAGTGACCTCCCACTTTTCCACCACTTTTCCAGTATTTTTCAAATACATTTTCAATTAAATAAACTCAAACCAAACAGCTCTGAGACGAATCACAGGCTTTAATTTTAACTTTAATTTGGAAACTAACTACCCATCCCATGATAACTGTGAATGATATGTTTAAAAATGCATCACATAACAAAAAAGAATTGTATTTTTGTTTGTTGTTAATGTATTTTACATTAATGCATAAATTACAATACATAAAAATGAATAATTACACTCTAAAAGCAATTCAGTGTTACCAAGATACAACAACTTAAATACATGGCTGCAAGTTAAAATTCTTTTTATTGATTTAATTAAACCTTTTAAGTTGCAAACACTAATTTGTTGAGTTCTGTTGACAATAATTTTAATCGAATTTCTGCTTTCATTGATTACAAATTATTATTAAGTTTTTTGTATATATAAGTTTTTTGTGGTTACCATTTTGCTAAAGAGTAGACGACTGTACATGAAGGTAAACACTACATTAACTCTATAAGCAATGACTGTCTAAAAGCCATTGACAAGTCTTAATTGTCTTACTTGTGTATCAAATATGCACGCAAAATAAGTTACATTAAGTATGTGCTATGATAGCTGTGGATTTTAACCGAAATAGATACGATTAATTGGTTCAAGTAGGAGCGACTGAAAGGAGAACTCTGGTCAATTTTAACATTGAGCTATTTTTTTTGTAAATTTGGAGTGCTGTCAGTACAGAGAACAACGACAAAAATCTGTGCTGCCTAGACCGTGTTATCCTCTTTTTAAAATTTGCACCCTGTTGACTTAAATGGGCAAGTTTTTAACCTGCTTTTAGCCTCTTAACATCCTTGATGTGTCATTACAAGTGTATGTGATTTTATTCAGAGTGAAAACGTTGAATCTGACTGCAGTAGATGTGAAAGATATGAATAAAAGTGATGTTAATTCAGCCAGCTCACATACCTGTATTTACTTCCTAATTTACCAATGATCGGGCGCGCGACTTATTCTGACTAATAATAAACACCATTGATGGCCACATCTCAGGATAAACAACATGTCCGTGATCGGCCACACTGCCCACCGCTGCAAAACGCGCAGAAACGGAAATGACTGAAATTGCGGGAGTAATGAATCATTCAATCATTTAACAAAATACAAAAAAATAATAATAATAAATTGAAAAAACTAAGAAGGGTTGCTTTTGGTATTAAATTATATACAGATACAATTAAAATGCCACATAACCATAAAATATAACATTTACTTATCTAATCTGTAATTTATTAATGACTATGACAAATCAGCTGTTCTCCCGTAGTAGACGGTTACAGTAGAACGTCACTAAGTAGCAGTTAAAGTCGCTCATGCGCAATAGAATGGCAGAACACCGTTGACGTTACATCAGCAGCTTTTGCTTAACTCGGTCCTGAAGGAACACTGTCCTGCAGAGTTTAGCTCCAGCTTGCCTCAACACACCTGCCGGAAGTTTCTAGTATGCCTTGTAAGACCTTGATTAGCTGTTTCAGGTGTGTTTAATTGAGCTAAACTCTGCAGGACAGTGGCCCTCCAGGAGCAGGATTGGACATCCCTGCCCTAGTGTCTACATAGGGGCTGTTTAACCCACATCGTTTTCAACTAAAAACGTAAAACTTTTTATGTGTTTTGGCGGTTCGTTTACACGACAACAACGTTTTGGGTGCCTGAAAACGCAAACTTTTGAAAACGGGTTTCAAAGTCCTAGTCCGTGTAAACAAATAAAATGCACCCAATGGTCTAAACACACCAGCACGCAACTGCTCCAATGCTAATTAGAGATGATCAGGGGACTGCTGTGTATCTTTCACAGTGTGTGAGTGTGTGTGTGAACATGTTTCTACAATAAGTCATCTGTTAGGATGGACTTTGTAGCCATGACGCAGGCTTCCAAGCATGCATGCTCAATGGAAGTGGTCATTTCTCGTTTTTTAAAGCTGTTTCTCGCTAAATCGAATTACAACCATGGCGCCTGGTTGGCACATGCTATCAAGAAAAATCTCCCCAAAACAGCAGCAGCCTCACTTTTGTCTGTCATACTTAAACCATGGAGTCATGATAAATGAGCCACTGAAAGAGGCTGGTGATATGTTGAGCATTGACAAAATAATGACACATGAAGCAATGGTTCCGAAACGACCCTTGATAACTTATTAAATGTCAAGATGAGTGTGAAAAGGTGAATAAATTAATTAAAAACAAGTGAATGAATGGATAAATTAATGATTGAATAAACGAGAGAATGAGTAAATAAATGAATAAAATAATTTTTAATGAATTAACAAGTGGTGTTTAAATATTATTCATAATTTTATTGCATTCTCAGTGGAGACTTGTCTGTTGTTATTGAGTTTACTAACAGATAAAGCAGAAGACACACACATGGCCTGCACATTTCCCTGCTTGCGTATGGAACATAACTGCTGGACTGAATTAATGATCAAACAAATGTATAAATTAATTAAACAATGCATTGGGCTGATGCATCAATAAAATGTTTTTAAATCGCATAACATACATCATAAAACTCTCTCACAAACAGTCGGACAGGAAGGAAGTAGAAACAGACACATTAACACACTGACACATGAATCTATAGTGCTGGATGACAGACAGATCTATGAGTGTGTTCGTTTGTGTGTTTGTCTGATCAATAGCCATCAGTGACCCTCCGCTCAGCTCTCACAGCTGTGATACACACATTGAGTGTGAAGTCACAGTGTTCTCTGTTTTAGAAAGCTGTTTTTTGATCTGTTGTTCTGCATCAGTCATTGCTAAGCATGCAGTTTTTTTCTCTTTCTTTTACAGAACTACTGGTCATTGGTTTTCAGAGGTATTGATCAGCTGCCACACATCTCTGTCCAAACATAATTATTCACTACAGCCCCCTTATTACACAGGATTGAGCCACTGCCTAGTCATTTTGCCATTTTGCAGTTGTTAGGAGTGAGGGGGAAAAGTGAGGGAAAGAATTTTCTGATAAATAAAATATTCATAGTAGAAAACCAGCACAATCGTAGAGGTCGGCACAGGCATTAACTTAAGGCCTGAACCCGGCCCATAAACAACACCGTGTGACCTGATCCAACCTAACCTGACCAGAGCTGCGTTTCTCAAAAGCATTGTGAGCTAAGTTGATCGTAGAGACCATTGGTGGCAATGGTTCTATGATCTACTTAGGCTTATGTTGCTTTTGGAAAATGCAAGCCCTTTACAGTTTTAAGTTTTAAAACAAAAACCAAGCTGAAACCAAATTCACTTGCTGTCTGTTTATTTCCTCTCAAGTAGAGACTCAACTAATTTCTTTACAGTCTGATATTAGCATGTTGCTAAGCTATATACTAAGAACAAAATACACAATGCATAATTGCATTGCACATAGGCTACTGTATAGTAATATATTAATATTAATAATATGTTTCAGAATATTCCTCACAGAATATTCCTCACATACTCATTTTCATTCATGTCAGACTGAGGGGGCTTTTACACTGGGCTCGTTTGCTGCGATCCGAGCCCGGGCGCGATTGTTCCCGGCGCCACCCGCAGCGTTGGTCTGGTTTCACACTCAACTTAATTCTATCGAACTCTGGTGCGTTTGCGTCCATCTTACGTCATTGCAAACGTGCACGGCGCATGATAGAAAACACGACGCAGGTCAATATATTGTGTTTTTTATTAATTTGGTGCTATTATGCATAGCTGAGTAAACAACGCAGGTTAACTGTGTGTGTGTGTGTGTGTGTGTGTGTGTGTGTGTGTGTGTGTGTGTGTGTGTGTGTCGCATAAGCTGTCTTTCCTCTGCTTGCAAGGAAAAGACTCTTTTGAGGAGACAGTGGATTTCCATTAATTTGTTGCCCTGATTGCACGCACTATGCGCGAAAACACTGCAGACTCACTCTTGTTCGTATCTAAGGTAAATCTTCATCCCTCACGTGTGTTTTATTTAACTAAATACATCATAATCGGCTAAAACGCAAGCGCAGGATACTTTACTTCCTGAAGAAGTGCGCACCCGAGTCCGTGTGGCTTTCACATACACGCGAACCGCAGCACGGTTCGGGAGCAACCTCCTCCAGGTAGTCTCGGGTTCGGGACCCAGTGCGCACCCGGGTCCACGTGACAGCGTTTACATTAGCGATTTTTCATGCGAACCGTGTCCCGTTCCGAACTAAACTGCCAGTGTGAAAGCCCCCTGAATATAACATCTAACCTGACTGAGGTCTATTGTGATACAATTTGTTTATTACACATGTAGTTAAGTGGATGCACAATCTGTAAATATAGGCTACATGAACAAATGAAGAAACAAACATTTGTAAATAAGACATGCAATCACAGGGCAAACTCTAATGAGGAAGTCATTCACACGTGCGTAGACGCGTTAGCTATAGAAGAGAATAGTGTTAATTGCTCTGCTAATTAACGTATGATTGCATTGCACTTGTTTTGCACTTGAAGGTGATTAAATTTTTAACGAAACATATTACTTGGCACAGTTAACAGGTGCCCATCACACACACACACACACACACAGACACACACACACACACACACACACACACACACACACACACACACACACACACACACACACACACACACACACACACACACACACACACACACACACACACACACACACAGAGAGAGGTGGGGGAAGCAGGGTAGATTCAGTCAAGCTGTGCTGCAGTGGGCTAATATGCAAAGAGCAGCAACCTATTAAAAATTGGCGCGGTATTCTGGGTCGTCCAGATGCTGTAGTGAAACCCACCGAGGCGTTATCAAAAAATTAGGCAAAGTCCCGGCTGCCAACTCACACCAGTCCACACTCTTCATTTAGAAAACATAAAGCCACCGCAGGGACGGCGTGTGCTCAATATGACAGTGAGTTTGGCGCGTGATTTATTCTGTCCCAGTCCGTGCGGGAAAATCTGCAACTGTCACGCATGCGGAGCACACGAAGGGATCCTATGCTACAAGATCTCCTGAGCCAGGCCTTCACATCAGTAATGTAGTCAAAATCATTACATGATATGTAGAAAAATTTTGACGCATGCTATTTCTAGTTTTAACAAAATAATCACTAGACATCCAAAAATTATCTCACGACCAATTTGTACGAATTTGTACAAAGCTGCAGGAAAAGCTACCTAATGGCACTACAAGAACATGCATATTCCCACGTTGACTATCCTACTAGTGAATGAGAAAAAAAAAGTAAAAAAAAAAGTAAAACAAAAAATGTACCCCCAATTTTATATAAGAGCCCTCCAAAAAAGGTCACTAGCAAACATCTACTATGATATAGCAGATGCTCACTGCCCATGCTAACCAGTCAAACCTTGACTTCTTGTGTGATGCTGCCTTAGATTTCAGCCAAAATGATAGGTGTACTATAAGGAAGCGCAATTTTGCAGCCTAGAATTGAAGGCTATTATATAGGCAAAACTATAATCTGCCTTCCTGTCAGGAGTGTGTCTATGATGCCTAAACCCATTGTGTAGGCATAGTTCACAGATTTATGATTTATCTTAAAATCATAGTATGGTCATAGCAGCTCTGGCCTGCACAAATCACAGGTGAATAACATGTTATTATTCAAAAAAAACTAAGACACAAGGAACATTCTACTTCTTTTTTTATTGTTCAGTGGAAAAAGAAAATCTATATACCTTTGATAAAATGAGGTAAAATAAGAAACTCTACTGTCTTGTTTTTCCTTCTTTTTTCACCAACAAACTTTCAGTGTGATCAAGATCAATGGGTCCGGTGAGAAAATAAATTCTGGGTTGGTAGATTGTATTGATCCTGCTCTAAATCAGAGGCCTGCAGGGGAACAGTGTAAAGGTATACAAAAAGAAAAAAAAGAAAACATAAGAGTAAAAATAAGATACCATATTTTCCTACTAAAAACAGCAGTATGTGCATGCACATCAACCTGAAACAATGTTAAGAATAGTCCAGTTTTAAAATATGATCTGAGTTTTTTTTTAGTAGTTCCACTTTATATTGTCTTTAATTACTATGTACTTACATTTAAATTAATCATTTGATTCAATAAATTGCTGTGTAGTTGTTACAGATCAGCCATGCTCTCACACTAGCCAATCACAGCGCATTCCCTCACCTGAGTTCTAATCACACACACCTGCACCTCATCATCACCATCATCACCACCACTATAAAGACACACTCGTCACCTCAGTTCACTGATCGGTCTCATTCATACGAAGAGGACTACTTACCCAGCAATCTATTACCTTGATTCTCCTACAACTATTCTACTCCAGTCTTGAGTCTCTACGCCAGCGTCTCCATCTCCAGCTTCTCGTTTCTCCTCTGTTTTACCAGTATTCCTCGTTTCCATCATCGTCTCACACTCCATCAGTCTTCATACCTGTAAGAAGATTCATTCCACTCATCACCTGCACATCGCTCTCCAAATCATCATTGTTCATATTACTTACCTGCATTCTGTTCCCACTCTGTGTTGTCAATAAACTCCTGTAACTTCATATCCATCTCTTGAGTCTGCTTCCGTAACAGAAGATCGGGCAATCTACAGTTCCTGTCACCACTTCCGTCATCACCTCCACCTCTTCTAAGACGAATGCGATCACCAGTCCCATGACTTAACCAGCGCCCTACTCTGGCTTGGCGGTAGACTGCAGCGGATTTCTATTGCAGTGTTCACTGTGACCCTGTAGATGCAGCCGCATCTCTATACCACGGATCGGGCGAAGATTGCATTCATCATCTCCCTGCTGATGGGGCGAGCTCTCCAATGGGCCAAAACCATCTGGACCCAGGCTGGTACAGTAACCCAGTCCCTGACAGATTTCATTGAACATTTCCGCTCGCTCCTCTCCACCTACCGGCAGGGATTAGATCCCCGAGTGCAGCTGCATCTCGGTGCATACAATGACTCCTTCGGACTCGAACGTTTCATCCACCTCCATTGAGAGTCCCTTCAAGAAGCATTCGGTCGACATCCCAACATGCTTTGCCCCATTCAGTGACGTTTTCTGCCCTAAAAGAGCCTTTCTGCTGCCTCCACATTGGCCATGGGACTGTGCCATTGACTTGATGCCGGGTGAACCAGTGTCCCACGGGAAAATGTATCTCTTATCACTCCCTGAACAGAAGGCAATGGAGGAGTATGTACAAGAGGCCCTCCAAAAAGGTTACATCCGCCCTTCTAGGTCCCCTGCTGCTTTGAGTTTCTTCTTCATGGCCAAGAAGGACGGAGGCTTGCGGCCTTGTATCAATTACCGCTCCCTAAACAAGATAACCATCAAATTTCGCTACCCTCTTCCCCTTGTCCCAGCTACACTCCAACACCTCCGTGGAGCCAAGGTGTTCACCTAGTTGGACCTCTGTAGCACGTACAACCTGATCCGGATACGTCAGGGGGACGAGTGGGAGACCGCCTTTGTGACCCCTACTGGACACTATGAGTATCTCGTCATGTTGTATGGTCTGGTAAACGCCCCCTGCGTATTCCAGGACTTCATGCATGAGGTGCTCCGGGAGTATCTCCATCGATTTTTCCTCGTCTACATAGATGACATCCTCATCTACTCCTGGAACATGGCCAACAATCGCCACCACATTGCGGAGGTCCTGAAATGTCTGAGAGAATTCAACCTGTTCCTCAAGGCTGAGAAATGCTCCTTGCACCAACCCTAAGTGCAGTTCCTTGGTTACCACATCAGTGACACGGGTATCCAGATGGATGAGGGGAAGGTGGAAACCATCAAATCTGGCCCACACTATCCACCATCAAAGAACTCCAGCGTTTCCTTGGCTTCGCCAATTTCTACCGAAGGTTCATCCACGAGTACAGCTCCATCACCAATCCTCTCACCAGCCTCATGAGAAACAAGCCCAAGTCTCTGTCCTAGTCACCATCTGCCAACGAAGCCTTTCAACATCTGAAGGAGAAATTCACCGGTGCACCGCTCCTCGTCCACCCTGACCCCGAGAAACCCTTCATCGTGGAAGAACTCATCTTCAACTACATCTTTAGATATTACGGAATCTCTGAAGACATCATTTCTGACCGTGGACCACAATTCATCTACAAGTTCTGGAAAGGGTTATTCTCCCTCTTAGGTGTGACCATAAGTCTCTCATCCGGGTACCATCTGCAGTCGAACTGGTAGACTGAGCGGAAGATCCAAGAGATTGATCGCTTCCTACGAATCTTCTACCATGGCCACCAGAACTCTTGGAACCAGTTCCTCGGCTGGGCCGAGTACGCCCAAAACTCCCTCTGTCAACCAACTACTGGACTCACTCACTTCCAGTGCGTACTTGGTTACCAGCCACCTTTGTTCCCGTCGTCTGGCGAACCATCCGAAGTTCCAGCGGTCGACTACTGGTTCCGAGAGAGTGAGAGGGTCTGGGACTGCGTCTCACCATAGGCTCCAACAGGCAGTGCGCAGGTGCAGGATGACAGCAAACCTCAGACGCTCAGAGACTCCTTCCTTCCAACCAGGTCCTGCTAGCCACACTGTCTATCATCGAGGACGGCGCAATTTATCAGGTGCAGGAGATCTTGGACTCCCGGTGCCATGGTGGCATCCTCGAGTATTTGGTGGACTGGGAAGATTATGGACCTGAAGAACGGTCCTGGGCTCCCAGAGCCGACATTCTCGACCCCAATCTACTGGAGGATTTGTACTCTACTCATCCAGATCGTCCAGCATCTCGAGGAAGAGGTCGGCCATCACGACGTCGGGGTCCTTGGCAGCAGCGGACCATGGAGGGGGGGGGGGGGGGGGGGGGGGACTGTTACAGATCAGCCAGGCTCTCACACCAGCCAATCACAGTGCACTCCCTCACCTGAGTTCCACCTGAGTCCTCACCTCCCGACCACTATAAAGACACTTTCTATACCTCAGTTCACTGTCCGGTCTCGTTCATACGAAGAGGACTACTTACCCAGCTATCGATTACCTTGATTCTCCTACGACCATTCTCCAGTCTCCACTCTAGCATCTCCATCTCCATTGTCTCCACGTCTCGTTTCTCCTGTGTCTCCAGTTTTCCTCGTTTCCATCATACGTCTCATACTCCATCAGTCTTCATACCTGTAAGAAGATTTATTTTACTCATCACCTGCACACCGCTCTCCAAATCATCATTGTTCATATTACTTATCTGCATTCTTTTCCCGCTCTTTGTTGTCAATAAACTCCTGTTAACTTCATATCCATCTCTTGAGTCTGCTTGTAGTATGTACATCAATTTTTTTACATTGTACATACATTTCATTTGTAATCTAAGATGTAATTCATTTATATCTTTAATCTATAATTACACTGTTGACCCTTTCCTTACACCTAAACCCACCCCTAAACCTAATACTTTTCTAATTTATATATTTTTTTATGTAAGTGCATAGTAGTTAAATACACCTAAAATATAATGTGACTTTTTAATTTGATGGTGGGTTATAGGAATTGTTTGGTTATGCTACCTGAAAGCCATAACATTGTGTCATACTGTTGAACTGGTGAAACCACTAAAACATTCCTCACTTTTGACTTGACAGGGGAACTGTTATCGCAATTGACCTCATTCCTATCATGACAAAAATTGTGGAAAATAATTTTAAAACAACAGTTTGCAAACCAAAAATATCAAGCTTTTGATCAGCTGTCAAATCTTTTTTTGTTGTTGTTTTTTTGTTGATAATTTAAAGCAACTTCAGTCAAGCTTAAAAGCTAGCTACTCTAAAAGTTGCTAAAAAGGTAGAAAACTACATTGAAACTATTTAAGGGGGGAATATATTTTAAAATAAATATCAAATAATATAATTTATAATTCAATCAGATCAGTAGGCTATTTACTTGCCACAAAAACAACCAGCTTTTTTGAAAAAATGAATCTTGATTATGGTGACCGCACTTAACTTAAACACGAGAGAAATTATTTAAATACATACAAAACAACAATTACAAAAACTAGGAAAAAAATCATGAACAGCAAAATTAAATACTTCACAATTAAAAAAATATACAACTTTTCAGTGCTACATATGTGAATGACAAAGGAAGTTTTAAGAGAGTGAGTTTGCAAATATATGAGCTACTATGAAGCTACAGAAAATACAGTTAAATTAGCAGCATTGCTACTATTAGTTGACTACTACCCTCTACTGAGCATCCAACATTTTTGTTTTTCTTTTAAGTTTGATCTCTCTGCAAAATTTGTCTTTCTCACTAATATAGAGCTGAAATGGTTCTTGATACAGCTGGCAGAGATTAATGCAGAAGAGTTCTGCCCTTAACATCCACCTCCTCCTTAGCGCAAACCTGATTAATTTCATGTGTCTGCAGGTAGTCTGGCCTGGGTCAAAGGTGAGAATGTAGGACACACCCCAAAAATGCATGGGTGTGTCAGAGTAATTAGATATGCAACTAAATGTGTCTCTCAGGTGCTCAGTGTGTGTGTGATATTTGAATATAAGGCATTTCATGTGGCTGTAAGTCCATGTGCAATGAAGTGTCATGCTTGACTTCATTTAAAATGCCACTAGTTTTGTGATGATTACTGTGTGCACATTGAATGAGCATTCAGATTAATAGCTTTAGTCCCCTAAAGAATCAATGTAATGCTATGTGCTGAACAATTTTTTTTTAACTCTTTAAGGACATCTGACCACAATGTGATCTTAAAGAGATAGACAAGACAGAATGTGTACATCATTCTGTCCTTGCGTTCTTGAGTTCCAGATGGCAGTCCAAAACAGTGAATATAATCATCATACTGGCAAAAGTGTCAGGAAATATCTCAGGATCCAGTCCATCGTTTGCTGGTACAGCAGGCATGAACACAAAAACGAACTGATTAGCTCATCAGCTGAAAAGTGTTGTCTGGCAACACGAGCCACCAACAGGTGACAGAGAACACAACAAGACAAGCAAGATGAACCCACAGACTTGCAAACCGTGACAGTACCTCTCCCCTTTAGAGCGCCTCCTGGCGCTATCAGAGGAACCAACCTGTCGGTTGTTATCATCGATAATGGAGTGATCCAATATGTCCCTTGCAGGCACCCAACTTCTCTCCTCTGGACCGTAACCCTCCCAGTCCACCAAATACTGTAACAAAACCGAGCGCAATGTGGGACCAGGGTCTCGAAGGGACTGATAGCAGCTGAAGGAGTCCAGCAGGGGGACGATTGTAAGTCTTACAACTATCACAAACAGAGCAGAAAAAAAATCCATGGATATATCTTGTCGTCCTCGGAAGAACGCTGGGAAAGGACCACACCAGCCCCCACCTCTGAAACATCAACCTCCACCACAATCTGACGAGAGGAATAAGGGTGGGAGCTGGAACAAGAATGGGAGCTGAAAAAAAGCAGCTCTTGAGGTTGGCAAAAGCAGCATCGGCTACTTTAGACAACCTGAACTTTAGACCACCTGACCGCCTTGACCGCCACCTGGTGGAGGTCAAGGCGGTCAGAGGGAAAATTTGGTAAAGCCCAGAAACCTCTACAGGGCCTTGCGGGAGTCTGGGGTTGGCCAATCCACCACAGCCTGAATCTTGACGGTATCCATGCGCACTCCCTCAGACAACACAATATATCATAAAAAGGGAACAGACC
Organism: Siphateles boraxobius; assembly: GCF_051911475.1. Lineage (NCBI taxonomy): Eukaryota > Metazoa > Chordata > Actinopteri > Cypriniformes > Leuciscidae > Siphateles > Siphateles boraxobius. Next base: position 8,664,803 of record NW_027508876.1, on the reverse strand, counting down.
GTGCATGAAAAATGCATTTCTCCGCTTGACAAGACCATTCTCTAACAGCCTTTGAAGAACTCGCCTGATGTGCTGAACATGTTCCTGGAGAGAAAGAGAAAATATCAATATGTCATCCAGGTAAACATAAATTAACTGATCGACTCTCTGAAATTATCTCTCAGCAAGTCGTGGACGAGTCCCTGAAACAGTGCGGGAGTATTGGATAGCCCAAACGGCATAACCAAATATTTAAAGAGCCCTCTGGGGGTATTGAAGGCAGTCTTCCACTCATCCCCCTCCCTGACGTGGACCAAATGATAGGCATTGCGAAGGTCCAACTTCTCGAAAAAGGAAGCTTCCTGCAACCGTTCGAAGGCTGAAGACATCAACGGCAAAGGATAAGTATTCTTAACCGTGATGTTGTTCAAACCTCGATAGTCAATACAAAGGCGCAGGGAACCATCTTTATTTCCCACAAAGAAAACCCCTGCACCTGCAGGAGAAGAGGAAGGGCGAATGAGTTTGGCTGCCAGAGAATCAGAAATATATTTCTCCATGGACTCCAGAAAGTCAGAAAAGCTAATATAATCTGCCTCAGGCGGAGTACCTGGTAAAAAGTCGATGGCACAGTCATAGGGACGATGAGGAGGGAGAGAAGCAGCTCGAGACTTACTAAACACTCTCTTCAGGTCAAGGTACTCCTTAAGCTCGTTTGACTGGTCTGCAGGTTCATCCTCTAACACAAAACAAGACACAGACGAACACGCAGACACTAAACAAGCAGAATGACAATAGTCACTCAAAGACAAGACACCGCTCTGATGCCAGTTGATGTGTGGGTTATGAAGTGTAAGCCAAGGATTTCCAAGAACTACTGGAGCGAGGGGGATTTAATTAACACAATATCAATCTCTTCAGTGTGATTGCCTGAAGTGGTGAGACTCACCAGCCCAGTGGAATGAGTGACGAATGAAAGTGCTTGACCATTGAGGGCATTGACAGATTTAGGATTGGGTGAGGGAAATAACACAAACCTTGAGTTGATGAGCCAGGTAGAGTTGTGGTAAGCAGCAGCTCTGACCGGGAGGAGAGAGGCAGAAAAGGAGGATTTCTGGCAATTTCACCCCTCAGTAACCTCGAAACTACTGAAGGGCTCTGGCTTTTGCTGGACATTGTTCTGCAATGTGACCCGCAGCTCCACAATATAAACAATCCCAATGTCTTTCGAGAATCCTTGGGCAGGCGGGAGACAGGCGGAGGGTCTGGCACAGTGGGAGATGCCTGCGCTACCAAGGCATGGACTGCACGACCGGTTGCAAACATCTGTTCCTCTTGCTGTTCCATTATAGCGTTGTTGCTAGACAAAAAGTTTCTTAACACAGAAGCATTCGCTGGATACATTTAGGTCAGATCGTTATGTCAGGAAATAATTCAGGATCCAGTCACAAAAGCAGGGAAGTCAGTTTATTTATAAACAGACAATAGTCAAGCAGGATGGTCAGAATCATGGGTAAATAATGGTGAATGGCAGGCCTTGGGAGCGAGGAGACTCCAACTTGCTGAGCGTCGTCTGCTGGTAGATAGTCCAAAGAGAAACCCAGTGAAGGGATGCAGAGTTAATCCAGACATGAACAGGTAGCGAAAAACATGGCACAGCAAACTAGAAACAAAACTGGACAGGAAGAAACTGCAGGCATGAACACCAAAACAGTCTGACAAAAGACAAGGGCAAACACACCACATTAAAGGCAGTACTGACGGGTTTCAGGTGCGCTGAACTGATTAGCTCATCAGCAGAAAACACAACAAGACAAGCAAGATGATCCCACAGACCTGCGAAACTAAATGATTAAAGTGGCATTGAATTTAGGTGAAAAACAACGCAAACGTAAAGGTTCTTGTTCTTGTTTATACGAAGCAAATATTTTATTCAAGCCACACAAAGACAAGCATACAGATAAATTCACTAATCTTCCAGCCTGGGAAAGATCATCATGTGCATTAACAATAATTTGGGACGAATATTATTTAAATGAATGGAAAAGTAATTTTTGGCTTGGCAAGAATTCGACCAGCCTCCAAGAGTCAGAGGTGGCGTGCCTTTCAATTGGTTCTTCAGTGGACACAAGCTTTAAGAGCTGTCACACAGTGACTAAAAGTTTTCTGACATTGCCAAAACTTGATCGGAGGCTAAGATTCATCGCAAAGACAATTTATTTACATCTGTGAATATTACACTAGGGGACCAAAGAATCACAATTTTACCCCACGACAACAGAAGTGCTTTACGTTCACAGAAATTTGTCTCAGATGACAAAATCATGGCCAAAAATGTCCTTGCATTAGACAAATGATGTAAGAACAGTTTACTGTAGATGCTTTCATTATAACTTTTACTTCCACTTGCTTGACAAAGTCAGAGGTGGGGATACTCCAGTTGAAATTTCCCTATTTCGAATATTGTTATGTTTCAATAATTCTCCAGCATCCGCTTGGACATAACCAATGGAACATTGCTGAAGTAACATACATTATGTAAAGTTTTCAAATGAGACTAAAGCTTAGATTGATCTTTCTCTACCAACTTTACATTTCAGACCTCAAGCTCTATTAGTGAAGTTCACACAGGTGTCTTAGCAGACTAGCCATAAGTGTAGTTCATTACATTATCTCCATGAGCATGTTCCAGTAGTGCTTGCCAATCACATACTTTTTGTCTTCATTTTCTTACCATTTTAATCAAGCTTCTTTTCCTAAAAAGGTTTTGCTCAAAAAGTGTGGTTGAGATATCTCTCACTTGTTTTAAATGTTGGTTTTCAATGATATTAAGACATTTTTAACTGTTAGTTTGTTCAAAAACTTTTACGGCCCACTGTAAATGGTTTTGAGTGAGAAATGGTCTTGTCCCTCTTCATAACTCACTCAGACTTTTGAACTTCTTCTTCGTACTAGCGTCTGTCCCATATTTGAACTGGGTCCGCTTGTTCGCATCCCTTTTGCCAATTGGCTCGATCCAGGGCATCGCCAGGGGCGATATTGACTGCGTTCATATTCAGTGCCAGGCAATCGAGCCACCGTCATGCACCTTTGGACATCTTCCTTCATGACGCGGTCAAATCGCTCGAGGCAGAGGGACCAGCAGAGCAATTTCATCTCCATAATGTGGAGAGCCTGCTCATGTTTGGTGGTGGCTGCCCAACAATTGGAACTTTACACTGTGTCTGGGCGTACAATGGTTTTATAGATCTTGCCATTGGGTGAAATGGGCATTCTGCAGTCACAGAGAATGCCTGTGACTTGTCGCCATTTGAGCCATGCAGTGTTGACTAGGGCGCAGGCGTCAGGGAGGGAGTCACCGTCTCTCCAGATGAGCGAACCGAGATATTTGAATTCGGTGACTTTGTTCATTGGCTGCCCTCTAACTCTGATCATAACGTCGGTCTAGGGCCCAAACTCCATATACTGTTTTTTTTTATGTTGAGGCGCAATCCGTGCAAATCCAACTGCTCGTTCCAGTCTTGCACTTGAGTTTCGAGCCCACAACGGGCTTCCTCAGCTTGGAAAGATGTTGTCGGCGAATAGAAGTGACCAGGGCTGAGATGCCTGAATATTCACCATGGCAGTGTCCATGCATAGGATGAACTGGAGCGGGGAGAGGGCGGATCCCTGATGCACACCGATGGTGGTCGGAAACGGTTCGGACAGGCCGGCGGGGCATTGAATAGTGCTGGTAGTGCTGGTGTGGAGGAGCTGGATCCACCGCACATACTCTTCGGGGGCACCATGAGAGTGGAGGGAATGTCAGATGAAGTCCCGGGGCACATGGTCGACTGATCAGACTTTTGAACAAAGAACAGGTAAATACATTCAGAGATGACAGTAGCATAATATTAGACTGCTCTTAAAACACACCAGCAGCAAAAGTGAGGTCATTATGAAACGAACTCTTCCTCTTATGTAACAGTTCCAGTTTCTTCTAATTGGGCTGTGACAATAGTCAAAGGACCATCATGCCGTGGATTCAGGTGTCAGGTACAGAGACAGGCTTTCATTTACCTCAGCTGCAAAATCCCAGCATCCAGTTGTCAGTCTCTCTGGCATCAGCGTGCTGCTGACTGCTCCATAAATATGACACCTTGTTTTGTCCTGCTGGTGTCTGGAGGTGCTGCGTGGCCTTTGAGGGGGAGACAAGTAAACTAATAGGCTCTCTCTGATGCATGGGAACACGGGCTCGCGGCTCAACGATCGCCCTGCGGCGACTCCTGACAGCCACATAATGACTGTATACCTGTCAACTGAAGGATATCTGTCGAGCCATAAATACAGAGTTGCCTTTTTGACATCATTTTTTTTTTTAAACTCAATGATCAACAGAACACAGGCCGCTTTTACCCAGCCTTTTTTCACACACAAAATCACAAACTTAGACACGTGCAACCGCACACACGGAAAACAGCTTCTAAGGGGAAATGTATGCTGTTAAAATTGCGCTTTTCTGCACTGTACTGCACTCGTGTGCTATGGTGTGTGTTTGTGTGTGACAGGAAGCGTAATGCAACACAAGGCGAATGAGATGTAGAAAACAAGCATGCATGTGTGTACACTGCCTAAGGGTTACAGGTGAACACTCTCTCTGCTTTGTTGGGCTGCAAACACTATGCAGCGATGAGTATGAAAGACAGATCACAAAAGATATCTCTTTAGCATCTCAAGTTGTTCTCCTTTACAGTACTGATATTAAATGGAGACTTAAGCTTATTCTTAGAATTTTTTCGAACGAAAAAATATAACAAACTAACAGTAATCTTTAGAGCAGTGGTTCTCAACCAGGAGGTAGAGGCCCACTAGGGGGCCTCGAGATGACTTAAAATGGTTTAAAAAATCATTAAAATAAGCTAAACCAATTAAAATTAAGATATTTCTTCTTTTAATTCACACCCTCAACATTTTCTTTTTCTTTATTAATCTTTAAAGAACAAGGGTTCGCACAGTCTAGGAAAGCCTGGGTAAATGAGAAAGCCTAATTTTAAGTGATTTCTAGACCTGGAAAAGTCATGTACATTATTAGGCATTTGTTTTAGTTATACCAAAGACAATGACTGGAAAAGCCAATGGGGTAGGGTAAACATTTTTTTCAGAAACACTTTTTGTTATTCTGGTTGAAACACTCTTCACATCCTGATAGGAATAAATAATGGAAGTGGTCTATATATATATATATATATATATATATATATATATATATATATTACATAGATCTTCAGTGGAAGTCTCAGGTACAAAAAAGTGTTTGTTCAATCATTGCATTTGGATTGGATAGGATGTCCTGCCTGCCTGACAACTCACCTATTTCCATGCCTTTGCGCACCTTGCTCATGCAGACATCACATGTCATCAGCGCATTCCATGAGGCTCTGTAGAGTTGTATACATACATTCACTGAGCGGCGTAAACAAACGGCAGCCTTCTTTTACAATTCCTCCTGAGTCAAAAACAATGAGCTCAGTTCACAATATGTTGTAACTGTAATTACAAGATGGCAACCTGTGACGGACTAACTGGAGCTATAGATAAAAGCATCTGCAAAATTAATAAATGTAAAGCTGTTCACTTCCTCAGAGTCGGGTTTATACGTTTCTCTGGCAACACTATCAACGGCAAAATGTATCTGCAGCAGTCAGGTGGTACAAGTCCGAGCTCTGTAAGTTGTTTATGTTCATTATTTTTGTTATGTTATCTGCTTCCTTTGAGACAAGATGTAATTAAACACCGTCTCTCTTGATAATTTGTAGAATCTGCTCTGGCTCTGCTCATGTGTTTTGAACAAGGTGTGGTTTTAAAGAGCACTCTGAAGGGAATGGGATCTAATGTTTTCAAAGATAGCTTGCTATTGCTATCCTCTACAAAATTACCTATACCCTACATTTACTGTATTTAAAATGCTTGGAAATAAGTCAATTTTAATTTAGCGTCTTTTTTGTTATTTTTTTTATTTAATCTTAAGGGCTTTCAAATAATGTTTTAGACAATGGTGGACCTTAGGGATCAAAAAGGAAGTCAATTTCTCAAACATGCCAGTGCCAATATAGCAAAGAAAAGTCTTCAAAAGTCAGAGATCTGAATACGAATATTTCTCATTAAATTCCCTCAAGACCAATATATCTGAGCTATGTTAGTCACATTCTTTTTAGAGCTCTATATAACAAAATATGTCTAATTTGAGTCTATATTTATTTCTTCTAGGAGATATATTTGAGACAAAGTTGCTGAATCACAACTGATATCTCCAATAAGCCACCCGAGCAATGAAAAGCTACTTCAGTAAATTGTTGGGAAGACCTGTCTCCTGCATGCCAGACCCTGGACAAACTCTCTATAGCAAAGACTGCAGCCTTAAGATAGAACAAACAAAATTGTTATGTTGAGATTCAAAGCAAATGCAATTGCACATTAAAAATGTGAAAAGCCAGGCATCCCTCCATGAATGGGAATTATTTATTCTGAAATCATATTAAAGGTCCTTTCATTTACATGGAGGGTTATTTACAACTCACTAGCTGCTTACTGCCCCTGTAATGCCTGTGATATCCCTAATTCAGCCACTAAACGAATGCATCTTTTCAAGATCAAGCTGAGTATTTTTCTACATGAGATATGTGTGGTCTGCTGCCAAGGTTTTCTTCACTGTATCCTTCTATGCAATCTCTCAGTGCTCATACACATTTCTATACTGTGGTTGTATGTTCACAATGATCTGTCTGGACGATGGTCAACATGAAACTGTGACCTCTTATGATAATGAGAAAAAAAATAGTAACCACATAATTTGCTACATGTGTGTGTGTGTCTGTGTGTAAAAGAGAGAGAGAGAGAGAGATAAAGATCCAGCAATCCTCGTATATCTTTCCTCTGCTCTGCATACACATGTAACTCTTTCACACATTTCAGTATGAGCTACATTTGTGTAAATTTGGAGAGAGAATTATTGAGCCCTATGAAATAAGTGTGTGACAGGAAGAGGAAATGAGCAGCCATGCAAATTAATCACCTCTTATTAGCGGCTATGCTAATAATACCTACGTGCATATGACACTCAAATTAATTGATTTAATTGTAATAATATAAAAATGGATGAAGCACGGTGAAAGATTTTCATATTTGCATTCATCCACTCCAAATGCTAATGAATATGATTTACAATAAATCCTGAATAAGATGAAAATTTACTGAAAAAGACAATGCACACACACACACACACACACACACACACACACACACACACACACACACACACACACACACACACACACACACACACACACACACACACACACACACACACACACACACACACACACACACACACACACACACACTATTCACACATGTCTGTGAACATGTCTACACATTTAGCTATACATGTTTTCATATTGACAGAGAAAGAGACCTGAAAAACCTACAGGGACACTCTCACACCTGCGTCCAAACTGGCATCTATTAAAGGAGTTAACTGAGCTAAAAACAGGAACAGCTGTTACACACATACACACACACACACACAGACAGACAGGTGACAGTGTGTCACAGCGGTGTATCAGTGACAAACACTCACCATGCACGTGTGTGTGTGTGTGTGTGTGTGTGTGTGTGTGTGTGTGTGTGTGTGTGTGTGTGTGTGTGTGTGTGTGTGTGTGTGTGTGTGTGTGTGTGTGTGTGTGTGTGTGTGTGTGTGTGCGACCAGCGGCGAACCATGAGAGCTGTGGCAGATGACGAATATTTAATTGAAATGAAGCTCAGAAGAGACATTATGAGAATTGTACTTGTGGGGGAATAAACAGACACAATTGAGCATAGCTCAATGTGATAACAGAGAGAGACATGCTTAATAGTGTCATGACAACGTGGGAGAGAACTGAAACAATTCATTCGTATGAAAGAAACATACCCAATGCACATAATGCACATAAATATGAACATGAATGCCTGACCAACACATTGCATGCATGTGGACACATTGTTACTTATTGTTCTTGGATTACTGCAGTAGCCATTAACTGTGCAATGCTGTTTTATTAAAACATACAAATGGATGAGTTATTAGATAGCTATACACGTTTAGCTATCTTTAACTAACTTGGTACACAGTTCTCTACGGACTGTTGCTCTGCTAGGAAAGTAGTAGCTGCCTTAAAGAGAAAACTGATCGTCGAAGAAGATATAGCCTACTTATAGAGCCCTGTGTAGCCCATGCTTAGAATGCAACACATACTTATATATTATTAAAAATTGGCATCCTATAATGGCATCCTATTCTGTAATATCACTATATCTTGCCACATAACCTGCAACATGTCTCTTTAAAGTACTAAAACTAAACTAAAGCCAACATGTTTGCAGCTCATTGTTTTTCAGTAAAATGACATATTTCTGAGTGAAACAAGATATTCAAAGAGACAAAACTGTTGGGCAGGTTTTGTCAATTGGAAGCTGTATTGTTACATACCAAAATGGAGCTTGGTAGTTGGAGGGGAGGTGTTGAAAAGTAAGAGGAATTTGTGAAAATCAAGGTTGTTTTAAAGTTATTATTCATTTTGATGACATCTTGGAATAGTGATTGACCAGGAAAATTCGCACAACGTTGAATAGATGATATTTAGATGACAAACAAAATCTGTCATATTTATGTCCTCCCATAACTATATCTTTTCCGATTTTCCGATTATCCAGTCTGTGGATGGTCTCTGGCATGCGTCGCCAGTCTCTCTGCGTTCTGTTATCCACACTGGGGTTTGGGTGCATTTGGATGTGCTCTCGCTCTCTGTGGCAGTGCATTGTGGGCCAATGCAGAGCCTCTAGCCCCAGGCATCCTCTGTTTCAGGTCCACGCGGCTCAGCACTCACAGATGTTCTCCGTTTGATACAGCTCTCCCCGCACTCCTGGAAGCGTGGGTGGCCAACCATCACGCCTGTTGCACCCGCCACTGCCACACTATTGGCTGTGATGGGGTAACGCACGTTGAGCAGAGGGGCGATAGGCGGTTGACTTTTAATCCTGAGACCATGAATAATCCCGGTGAAGACCCCTGAAGAGCTGAAGAAGACTGAGGAGAAGAGACAGAGGAGATCTTCCTCCAACAACCTCAAGGAGAGTGACACAATTTTGCTTTTGAATTTTCTTTCACCATTGTGCTCATTTAAACTTCGGGTGCATTTTACTTCCTGTTATTGTTATATTACGGCATTTCTGAATGCTTTGCTGCAAGAACTGTAAAAAAAAAAAAAAGGTGAGCAGAATTTAACACTTTGCTGTCAAATGTTGCAAACTGCAACTATCAATATAATCAATAAATAAGCTATTTAACATAGGCAGGTTGCAAGACATCCATTTGTCCTCAGAATCCATAAAATATAACAAAGATCAATAATGTTTTGTTATTTAACATTCAACAAAGATAACGACATAAAAGACTCAAATACTTATAGCACACTTGGTCTAATTGGAAATCATTGTTTCCACTTTCCAGTTAAACCAGTTTTGTAAAAGTAAAAGAAACAATTGTGTTTCTTTAAAATTTTAAATTTGCTTGATGCCAGATTGTTGATGTGCAGAACAAAAACTTTACTGAATGTAGAATTATTGTGGGTTTTATTTATTATTCATAGATAGATAGACAGTTCACTTAACATCAACCTTGTCACTGATAGCAAGGGTTTCTGAATTCTATAGCCCTTTTAATTCGGTCAAAAGTATCATTTTTGTCAGTGCAATTCAAATGGCTGCTTTCAGGCTATGAATGCAAATCTGTACTATATTATTAAACCAAGAGACTATTTTATCTAATTATCAAATTTTCTCATAGTCACTGGAGAAAGTTCTAGTCATGGTCTGGACCCACAGCAGGGTCAATACTCTCCAATTCATACCTCTACCATGATTATAAATATATATACAGCTAGCTCTTCAAGTCCCCTTTACACTAATCACATTTTTGTTTATTTAATTTTTTTGCATTTGTAATTTTAATTTAAAGGGCCTGTGACGTAATTGCAGGAATGCGGCTGAACTGCTCTTAAATTGTAGGTCTAAATGCAGGTTGGATAAACAGTGACAGGTTATACTCCCTCACTTGCCCATTTACAGTGTCTCATCTGATGAGTGTGAAGTCGTCAACTTACTGCTGGAAACACCTCCATTTCTCTCTCTCTCTCTGAACTCTAATCATTCAGACATGATTAATGAAGCAGATACTGTAGATCAGTCATTCCACTATCGGGTCAACATATTACTTTTCATTTTTCCCTGGCTGAACGAGTGAATGTGTTCACAGATCAGGCAGAAGAGCAAAGAAAACCACAGAGACAGACAACAGTCGAGAAAGAACGGCAGAAAATAAACACAGAAAGAAACAAACAAAGAGGGAGATAGGCAGGAGTTTTAATAGAACAAAAGCAGTCAGGGGGAGCAGGAGTGTGTTAATGACAGATGAAGGGATGTGTATTAATAATGGAAAGTGGAGTGGAATAGAGTTTTACTTATTCAGGACTGCTCTCTCGCCTCTTTATCTCTCTCACACCTTCATACTAGAGGAACAAAGAGAGAACAAGTTATTCAGAACAAGATTCTTTAGAAATTCTGAAGAAAATGTGACTGCTGTCTGCCATCATGTTTTGAAAGTGATCTGAGTGGTTGTCAGGTTATTGTAATGTGTTTTTTGAACTGTTCATGAGCTGCTTCTCTGTGGTTTTTTTCTAACCCAAATCAAAAGAATCAAAAAAGCCCAACACCAAGTCGCAAGTCACCGCTAACATTCTGGTGGTATCTAAGGCTATCTACATTAATCTGGATACATTTGAAAACGCTCTCCGTCTACACTAGCGTTTTCAGGCGTTTTCCAAAAGTTTCTCATCCACACCGAAACGTCAAAAAACACTAAATTCACTTTACTCCGCAAGTGTACACCCTCACAAAAGCTCACTGATATGATACAGATGGAAAAATAAATAATAAAGTTATATCGCAATTCTTCTGGCAGGATAATTTTATTTAGCAAAATATCTCACCATTCACTGATGTGTCCAGGTCACACTCAGTCACCATAGGTTTGGTCTAAAACGCAACTGCTCTCATGTATTGGACAGCAAGTGTAAATTTTCTGTCATCTTTGCAGGACTGTGATATGAAGAGTGTGCAAAGTAACATATTTTAGCAACAGTGTGAAAGTGAATAACATATAACAGGCACAATATAGTATACAGTATAACATGAATATCTATTGGTATAATATGCGTCACATGACTAAACTTACAACAACGTTTTTAAATACCTCCGTTTTGACAATCCACACTACAACGCGAAAACAACGTTTTCAAATGTATCCACTTTGGAGAGCTTTTTCAAAAAGGTTTGTTTTCATTAATAAAAATGCTGCCTGAAGGCCATGCAAAAAGATGCGTTTTCAAACTAAAATATATTAGTGTGGACATGGCCCAAGTCTTCTGATTTTTTTCTTCTCAACGCCAGTATACGCCAGTTCTCAGTTTCTCTCACGGGGAAAACAAGTCTGATTGCTTGAATAAGCATAGCACACACCTCCTAAATAAGTTGTATGATTTCAGGTCTCATCCGTGCACAAAACGAGACAAGTTTAATGCTTAACTAAAGTATGAGTAATTGCGTTCCTGTAGCTCAACTCATAGATTATCATGCCAAAGTCATGGTTTTGATTTACTTAATTTGATAGTAATAATGATGCTTGACTTCTAACTAGATTTCCAGCTGCTGCAGGTATATGGAGTGAATTTAACAGCTATTAGTTTTGTGTGTGGTTTATCGTAATGTGCTCCACTGACCTGCAATGCTGTGCCAGTCTAATCTTTAACCACAGTGTACTGGTTAATTAAACTACTAGTGCCCTAGCAATCATGTTATTCTCATAGTCTTGATTGCTGAAACAAATTGAATGCAAATGAAACTCGAATAGAGAGCATGGGTGTTTGAAATGGAATCAAAGTTAGAAGAGAGCAGCTCTGTGTGTGATTGATAGCAGAGAGTTTAAACGTGTTTCTACAGAGCTGCGCTCACATGCAGCTGCCTTTGCTCATTACAGCCAAGCATAATTCACATTGTGATGTCGGCCGTATATGTCAGGGAGTCATCTCAAACCATCCACCGCCCTTTTTCTTCTGCTGCATTCTGTCAATCCATCACAGACCCAGCCACACACACCTGCCGCCCTCCGGCAGGCCGTAGCTGCAGGCCACAACTGCCTTGCCGGTGACTGCTAGCACACTATGAAGGAGCTTCATTTCCCTGTCAGATGTTGAGTGGGTGCTGCAGCAGCGTTTGGCATCCAGAGTCTCAGGAGGCATCGCTTGTGTGAACGTAAGCTGGATCATTGTACATAAAAGTAACGTCTGCGAACAGTGCACGAATCTCATGTTGAGTCCTCTGCTGCAGGTTCACAGCAACTATAAGAAGCAATTTGTCTCAATTGCTCCTTCCTGTTAATAAGGAAGCGACCAGCAAGCCATTTCAAACACGTTGTGGTGGTTCTGATTTAAAGGTTCAGGCAGATGTCACGATTACAGTTGTCGTTTGAAACGTTGTGCTTTTCAGTAACTAGATTAACGCCACATTTTCCTCGAAGGTGAGATGTGCTTTTGTTCCTGCACTTCCAGAAAGACCTAACTAAATTATTCCTGAATAAAAACAAGGGCTTTAACCCTGTCGGCTTAGCTCGCCTCTAGACAGAGATTCCTCCACTGAAATAATAGAAGCACACGTTGTAGACGTCTCCGGTCTGATCGAGGGCTGAGTCTGGTTATGGTACTCATGCAGTCCTGGAAAACAGAATATACAGGCGTTACACAGGATTATTGAAGACACCGCACAAAGACAATGGTGGGAGTTGATACATCGAGAGAGATATGCACAGAGTGACAGCCATGGCAGGCGCATGGAGTGCAGAGATATGAGGAATTAGCGCTGTTACAAGGCTGCAACAAAACCTATTGTCTGTGCAAACATCAACAAGAGCTCAGCACTCTCCAACTTGTGGATTTGACGGCCGAGATTGAGATGATGCGACCAAGCTCATTGTTTCCTAAATGTTATTAACTGCCGCGCCACTGATGCATAAAACTACGCGCTGATGTAAATGACAATTCCGCTGTCATAATCCACGTACTGATGGGAAACCTTACAGCAGCCTTGTGTCTTAACAACAGATTACTTCCTGAGCCCAGCTCTTCACCTCTTTCCAAAAACTGATGCCACAGGATTTCTGCTTCTTTATACATCCGTTGATGTTCATTCTCTCTCTTCCATTCTTCCATTGATCCCTCCATAGCATTCAGGACCTGCCAATGGTTCATGCCTGCAGGGGTCCACAAAACCCATTATCAGGTAGAGCACCCACCTCCATGCTCCTTAACACAAATATATTAGATTTTTGGAGGGTGTGCATTAGTCTGTTTGTGTGTGCACATGTCTTTAACCTTTGATGTAGATTTTTTAAATAATAGTGATAACAATAAAAGTTTACATTTCAAAATGCATAAGGTCACATTAAAGTCATATTATCAAGCAAAGTACCTTCATTCATTAAAGTCAAAGTAATTCAATTATTGCACATTTACTTCTCAATAATTTTCCCAAAGGTATTTATTATTAATTTATTATTATTTATAATATTATTATTTACAAATTACATACACTACATGTTGTAAGTAAACCACACTACAAACTGTACTCCTGACAACATGGGCAAGTTCAGTTTGAGTTCTAAGTTAATCTGGAATGTTCACTATAAGCTATAATTCGTCAACCGCTCTCAGACCCCTAAAACAAACCAGGTTAATCAGTAAATTACTGTGTGAATATAGCCATTGCGGTCATTTACAACTGAAGGACTCCGGTCAAATGAATGCTCTTATACAATCAGGCAAATTTTAAGAAGTCTAATTTAAATGAGTTTGGCAGCAAAATGACAACCAAAAGAATGCTCTCGGAAACTTGCATGCAGTAAACCACACAAAAATTAAGTGAGTATAACAAAAAAAGACAACATGCACACATTGCATTGGGCATGCTGTAGTTTCAGTTAGCTGTAAATTCCTTTCTCTCTCTATGTGTTGTACATTTCACCATGCTGTGCAAATACAGTGTGTGTATGCGGCTGGCAGCAAGGTTTGTGTTGGATATCTGCCACCCCCAGATAAGTCACTCGACTAGGCTTTTTCAGCAGACACTGGATGGGCTATGGGGAATCGAGCCAGAACATCAGAACTGAGTTGCAATGGCTTACATTCCGGTATTTTAGGAACTCTCATTTCATTCATAATGAGATAAACCAGTCACATGATTTCAATTGATTCTACTGTAGGCCTATATATTTTACAAAACAAATACATAATGGTTATTAAATCAAAATCACTTTTGCCATTTTCTGGCCTGTTGAACAATATAAGATCAGATTCCTTGCCTGCAAGGTGGAGTAAATGTATATGAGCGTTATCATGTTTATGAATTCATGTGGCACACTAGGTCTTACTTCCACTTTTGGCTTTGAAACCCAGGGTAGCAGTTTCTTGGACCCAGCCTGAGGGGCAGCAATGCATTGTGGGAGTCAGGTGCTCGGTCATAATGGTATATCTGTTTTTCATTGGAACTGCCAATTAATTATTCCGAACTTTGCACTATTCAGAATGCCCTTTACATTTCAATTCATTTTTTTTTTCTTTTTTTTTATTGAGGTAGCAGACCCAATGCAGAACTTTCATTTTAATTGAAGTATAATTCAAAAAGAACTACGAAAGTAATTTCTTGTGTTGTTTTCTTATACACAGCTTATGGTGATTTCCAAAAACATTGCATAATATTCAATGTTTGAAATTTGTATTACATTTATTTGTATGGAATATCATTTCATTTCCCACAATGTTTCAATTTACCCTTCATTTTGCTGAGAAAAAAAGTATTTATATCTGAATATTATATTTGATTTTTAAAAATATTTTGACTATATTATAAACACTTGAAATCAGGCATAAATGTGCATAAATCATGGAAATAATTGATGCCATTATTTAAGTTTATTATAAGACTTTTATGCGTTCAGTTCAGTAAATATCTCTTCCTGTCATTTAAATTAATTTCTATTAATTTCTATTAATCTCAACATCTTGTGAGGCGTGGCCAATTTAAGATGAATTCTAACTTATGAACTGAAAGGGAGCCATTTCTTAATTTTTTTTGTACAAAAAACAATTCATTCTAAAAAGACATCTGACCTACTCAAACTCAAATGCAAATAATAAAAAGAAAAAGAGACGATCTGTAAAGGTTAATGTGCACAATCAAGCATATACATGTTATATCGTTTGGTTGTGTGTGTATGGATTTACTATGCATGAGCGTGTGCCCCTCATGACATCAAAAGACAGAGACAGAGATGGAGAATGTGTCGCTATGTGTGTATGTGTGTGTTTGATGGCACTTGAAGTCGGGTTCTTTCCCCGCGTCCCCATTTCCTGAGGGCTCGGACTCAGAGAGTTGTCACCTTGGAGTATTCCGGGGCCTGTGAAGCGCTCCAGTCCTCTGTGAGAATGTCACGTCCCGCCCAGGGCAGTTTTGACAAACAGAGTATATATTGATACATGATAAAGTATGCTAGAAATCACCCCACTGCTAAAGGCTACTATAGTTTTAATATCATCATTTGAATTAACAAGCATTCTGTGCAGGAATAATGAGTCTTCATTATTCAAAACATCATCCTTAGCCGCAGAGCTCTCGGGCTATTACGGCATGAGAACTTAATGAAGAGAAGATAAAGAAGGGTTGAGATAAAAGTTTCAATGGCTTCACTCAGTAACCAGAATTAAATTTTAATGCAGGGTGGGAGGTGATGGATGGGCAGACTGGAGCCGATGCCTTCTGAGGTGGAGGCCATCTGATGACCACGTAGAGGAGCTGACATATGGATCCTGTCTATGCCAGCCTCTAGAATTGGGTTTAACGATCGAATGGCATGACCTGACAAAGTGCAATGAGATTAACTTCTAAAAACCGTATGTCTAGCAACTCGTGGACATCCAGATTAAAGGATTGGTTGAATGAAAATGAAAAATTCTCCAAAAGAAAAGTTTCTCTGCACTGCAAAAAATATTCAGGCTTAAATTTAAGATTGATGTATTTAAATTGCATACAATTTTTTAGAAATGTTACAGTTTTAACATAACACTTAATGTTGTGCAAATTTGTCAGTCATGCTGTAGGCTGCATAAAAGAAACAGGTAAGATTTCTGTACTGAAAAAAAAAATCTGGCAAGTTTATTATCAACTATTTTTATCTATTTGATTTTATTTAAATAAACATTTAAATAGTTCATTACAGAAATCTAATCTGTTTCTTACCTGTTTCATATACGTATGAGGGACAAATATGCATCACATTTTAGATTGTGTTAGAGGACCTATTATGCCCTTTTACAAAGCCTTAATTTTGTTTTTGGAATATACTAGAATTGTTTTTTGAACATTCAAGCATGCAAATCACATATTTTACTTTGTTGCAGCACCATTCTTCACAGGTTGTCATTAACACTGTTTAGTGCCTGTCTCTATGAAGCCCCTCCTTCCGAAAAAAACAAAACAAAGTCTGCTCTGATTGGTCGGCTGGATTAGCGTGTTGTGATTGGTCAAACATGTTTCGGAAATATTACGCCCCTTCCCATAACTGCCTTAGATCCGGGATGGAAAATACTTGTCACGATCTCCAGTCACTTCACCATCCTGGTCACCATCACACTACATTTCCCATAATCCCTCTGGCTCACACCTGGACACACTTCATAATCATCCACACCAGCCATCATACACTCTCATCAGCTCCATTCCATTTAAGCAGTCAATCTCCTCATCACAGTTGTCTTGTCTCATTGTTCTATACATGCTTCAACTTACCTGTTGGACTATCTGGAGCCTGACGCTAGATAAAAGCAGTTTTGTGGGGTAACATGCAAATTATTAATAATAAAAAAAATCTGCCACAGCGTCATGTATAGGAGATTTATATACAGGTCCTTCTCAAAACATTAGCATATTGTGATAAAGTTCATTATTTTCCATAATGTAATGATAAAAATTAAACTTTCATATATTTTAGATTCATTGCACACCAACTGAAATATTTCAGGTCTTTTATTGTTTTAATACTGATGATTTTAGCATACAGCTCATGAAAACCCAAAATTCCTATCTCAAAAAATTAGCATATCATGAAAAGGGTCTCTAAACGAGCTATTAACCTAATCATCTGAATCAACTAATTAACTCTAAACACCTGCAAAAGATTCCTGAGGCTTTTAAAAACTCCCAGCCTGTTTAATTACTCAAAACCGCACTCATGGGTAAGACTGCCGACCTGACTGCTGTCCAGAAGGCCATCATTGACACCCTCAAGCAAGAGGGTAAGACACAGAAAGAAATTTCTGAACAAATAGGCTGTTCCCAGAGTGCTGTATCAAGGCACCTCAGTGGGAAGTCTGTGGGAAGGAAAAAGTGTAGCAAAAAACGCTGCACAACGAGAAGAGGTGACCGGACCCTGAGGAAGATAGTGGAGAAGGACCGATTCCAGACCTCGGGGGACCTGCGGAAGAAGCAGTGGACTGAGTCTGGAGTAGAAACATCCAGAGCCACCGTGCACAGGCGTGTGCAGGAAATGGGCTACAGGTGCCGCATTCCCCAGGTCAAGCCACTTTTGAACCAGAAACAGCGGCAGAAGCGCCTGACCTGGGCTACAGAGAAGCAGCACTGGACTGTTGCTCAGTGGTCCAAAGTACTTTTTTCGGATGAAAGCAAATTTTGCATGTCATTCGGAAATCAAGGTGTCAGTGTCTGGAGGAAGACTGGGGAGTAGGAAATGCCAAAATGCCTGAAGTCCAGTGTCAAGTACCCACAGTCAGTGATGGTCTGGGGTGCCATGTCAGCTGCTGGTGTTGGTCCACTGTGTTTTATCAAGGGCAGGGTCAATGCAGCTAGCTATCAGGAGATTTTGGAGCACTTCATGCTTTCATCTGCTGAAAAGCTTTATGGAGATGAAGATTTCATTTTTCAGCACGACCTGGCACCTGCTCACAGTGCCAAAACCCATGGTAAATGGTTTACTGACCATGGTATTACTGTGCTCAATTGGCCTGCCAACTCTCCTGACCTGAACCCCATAGAGAATCTGTGGGATATTGTGAAGAGAAAGTTGAGAGACGCAAGACCCAACACTCTGGATGAGCTTAAGGCCGCTATCGAAGCATCCTGGGCCTCCATAACACCTCAGCAGTGCCACAGGCTGATTGCCTCCATGCCACGCCGCATTGAAGCAGTCATTTCTGCAAAAGGATTCCCGACCAAGTATTGAGTGCATAACTGAACAATTATTTGAAGGTTGACTTTTTTTGTATTAAAAACACTTCTTTTATTGGTCGGATGAAATATGCTAATTGTTTTAGATAGGAATTTTGGGTTTTCATGAGCTGTATGCCAAAATCATCAGTATTAAAACAATAAAAGACCTGAAATATTTCAGTTGGTGTGCAATGAATCTAAAATATATTAAAGTTTAATTTTTATCATTACATTATGGAAAATAATTAACTTTATTACATTATGCTAATTTTTTGAGAAGGACCTGCAGATGAAAACTCCTAGTCATACTCATAGTCATCTATTGTAGTCTACAGCATAGTTTAATGGATATGTTCAAACAGGAAAGAAGCTTTTAAAAAAAAAAATCATAATAATAATTCAAAAAAGGAACCCAACTCACAAAGCACTTGTGTGTTTGAGTGTGTTTTCTCCCAAGGGCTTTAAACTCGAGTGTGTTTGCCTGCTGAAGCATTGTGATGCCTGCTGGAGGACATCTCTGTGAATGGAGACATCTGATGAATGAATGGGTCTGGTGACCGATCTACACTCTGCTGGCACATAGCACGTGGTCTGAGTGAGAGAGAATCAACTATACACATCTCCGACTCTAAGACAACATAGAAGCCCTCTAGCATGCAGATGCAGACTTGGATGAGTGTGACACTTCCTGTGTGCATTTCAGCACTTGAGGAAAACTATGACTTCAATGTATCCAACTGCAATCATGTGGAGTAAGCTGTTTACATGACTTTACTAGCCTCCAGGGATATAATCACAGTGTAAACTAACAAGAGATAATCTGTGGATTGTAAATTAAAGCAATAAGCCAAAGGAGGTCGTGCGTTACAGTGATTTTACCATGGTTAAGGGATGTTGTTAGGCACAACAAGAAGCAGAATCAGTGCACAATATATAATTTGTTAGAATTGAATTGTTTATTGTTAATAATAAACAATTATTTTGCAAAGTGATTTACTTCCTTAACTGTAGACTGTTTACAACTCTGTGTATTAATACAATTCATATGATCTGGAGTCACAAGTGTAAGTTTATCGGCTATAGATTAAGTGAATGATGCATCATCCCTTTTGTACAATCTTTAGTGTAGGGGGAAAACTGTAATAAGTCATTCATTCATATGGGGATTGTAATGTATATATATAATACAACAACAAATCCAGAAAAGTTGCGACATTTTGTAAAATGCAATAAAATCAAGAATCTGTGATTTGTTAATTCTCAAACTCTTTCGGAACAATCCACAATGAGTAGGTGAATTGGTAATAAGTGAGGGTATTATGATTGAGTTAAAAAGGAGCATCTCAGTCTTTGCAAGCACTTGGTGCCAAATATCATGAGAATTGTCAAGTAATTCAAAAATCACATTTCTCAATGCAAGATTGCAAAGAATTTAGATCTTTCACCATCTACCATACATAATATTGTGAAAATATTTAGGAAATCCAGAGAAATCTCAGGCTGTGTAAGGCAAGGCAGGAAACTTCTGTTTCTGAATGTGCATGGTCTTTGAGCCCTTGGATGGCATTGCACGAGAAACCATCCTGCTACTGTGTAAAAAAATAGCTAGATGTGCCCGTAGTAGCCTACTTTGGAAAACCATTGCCACTTAACACAGTCTGCTGCTACATCAAAGAATGCCACTTGAATCTCTGTTACGCAATGAGAAAGCTATACATCAGTTCCGTGCAGAGATGCCACAGATTTCTATGAGCCCAAGCTCATCTCAGATGATCCAAAACAAAGTGGAAATCTGTGCTGCGATCAGTAAGTCCACATCTAGGCGTGTTTTGGGGGAAAATGGATATTGAGTTCTCAGTCCCAAAGACATAGGGACCATCCAGACTTTCATCACTGACAGGTGCAAAAGCAAACATCTGTCATGATATCTGTCAATGCCAGGTCTCATTCAGGATGTGCTACAACAGAGTGGTTTTGTAGACACTACACCATGCAGTCCAGATCTGTATCCTAGAGAAAATGTAAGGCCCATCATGAAAAGGAGAATCAGACAATGACGACCATGGACTGTTGAGCAGTTGTCTTGTATCAGGCGATATTGGGTAAAAGTTCCCCTTGCAAAGGGGATAATAATTCCTAAATTATTAAAAAATATAATTAAAAGTAAAGGTGTTGTAACACAGTTGTAAACATGCCTATGTCCAAGTTTGTTGCAGATATCAAAATAAAAATCTGTCTATATTTACAAAATACAATTAAGTTGTTCTGTGAAAACATATTTTCTTTAATCCTTTCATCAAATATTTTCTTTGCACTTTTGTCAGTTAAATAAAGTTGAAAGAGAATGAACATATCATAGATTTTATTGATTTTATTGCATTTTACAAAATGTCCTCACTTTTCTGGATTGGGGGTTGTACAATATATGTAGTGTGATTTTTATCTTCAAATAAAATAATACTTAAAATCTATAACTTTTTTACCAGCCAGTTGAAGAAAGAAAAGCTATGAGAAGTCTGCAGTGAATACAAACAATTCAGCAAGATGATAAGAAACACGTGCATCTGCATCAGACTTTACATTGGCGATTTTATTACAAGTAAAAAAAAATAATAATAATTAATTTGCCCGATATAATAAATATAATAAGCTGCAATTTTATGTTTTTAAATCAGCAAAGTAAAGTTGGATGTAGACATGAAGTAGATTTTATATGTTTCTCTTATATTAGATTAATTGCTGACATGGACTTTTTTTCTCAATGGGCCTAATTATAGTAACTATTGTAAGTAGTAACTATGCTAAACAAAATTTCTCCCCCCTCCCTCACTAGGCATGCTGCTTTCTTGATTATTTATAAAGAATTGTTGGTGCTAGCTGAAGGTCAGCTAGTAAAGGCTTGCAGAAGTCCAGTTTTGAGATGAAAAGAGCCTGAACCAGGAGCTGCACAGCACAAGATATTGTAGGTAATATCTGATTTTTTTTTTTATGTTATAGAGCATGAATCTGCATTGCAAGGCCATTTGGCAATTTGCTCTCTCAAGAGGAGCTATTTTTTCAATGGGTTGCAGTAGAGTATTTCACATTTACTTCTAAACTATCCAATCTTATGGCAGAACATTACTATTCAGAATTATTAATGTGATTTTACTTAAGTGATTTTTTTTTCTGTTCTTGTAAGTATCCTTGGTATAATAAATGAGATGTTTGTTGACAGAAGAAAGCATCAGCGGTCTCAGGTTTTTACGAGTGCCTCCCTGTAGTTCAGGTAATCGGCCTAGTAATGCCACCACGTCTGTGTTTGCTTTAGAAAATGACTTACACCTTGTCACCATACATCAAGCCTCCATACATGTGCTGCTAATGTGCATTTCAGTATATAAAATGCTTATGTTGGGCTGTATAATCTTTTTAAAACAACCAATTAATGCCTCTACGAGGACAATAAAGTTGGACATCAAACTCAGGTGCTCTATGGAAAAAGTAAATATCATTTGAGAGTGTTTAGCTCAGTGGTTTTACAGCTCTAAGCAGAGTGCATTTCACACTTCAAAGAGTGAGTTTGGTTTTCTCCACTCCCATAAAGGATCTCCCTTCATAACGGCAGACTATTTATGATGGTCATATAACCATAATTAAACAGAGACATGTGTTTCCTAGCATTTCTTGGAACTGTGATAATATGCAGGCAGGAAAGGTTCTCTCTTAGGATCTCTCTCACCCTCAGCCCTTTTTAAACATAGTTTTTCAGAGAGAGGATTGAAAAAAAAACATCACTAAACAGAACATGAACAAAAATTACACTGTATTTGGTATTTCTAGAGTTGATAGAATATCATTTGGATGTGTCACAATTTGGATGCCTTTGTGATTGTTTTATACTTTCCAAATGACAAAGTATAACAAATAATAAAATGAACATAAACCATTTCAACCATTATTTTGTGAAAATAATTTATGTTTTATAACATATTAGGACAATTATGACTGTCCCTTAGTGTAATTTATCCCACAATAGAAAAGATCCCCCCTAACATAGCTTATCTAAAGTGCCAAGGAGACAATAGCATCAGTAAAGAGAGAGAGAGAAAGAGAATTCAGGCATGTATGTCCAAAGTTTGAGACTGTAAGACAAAGTATGTTTTTGAGTTTTGAAAAGTTCGTTTGAGGGGAGTTTAATACATTTTTAAATGTTCTAATAGTAGAAGAAAGACCAATTTATGATGTTTTGTGAAGTCCAAACATGTACTCAGTAACGAGTTCATTGAGTTATTACTGGTCAAATTCAGCATATGGTAGCTGGCACACAAGAAAATATATCATGTATTGGCAAAGTGTAATCTAAAGGAATTTACAGCATCATGAACGCCAACTTAACTGATTACTTCAACCTCTATAATTTGCCCCATTGCATCATTTCAGTGGGATTTATAGTCATGGTCCACACGATTGGAGAGTGCCGCCCACTTCTGAATCCAAAGAACCTTGCAGCAAACATTCACAAGCCCCAACCAGACGAAACTATAAAACAGCTCACTAATCATTTCAATCCATGACAGGACTGCAAACCTGACATAACCTGATTCTATTTCTTTCTTGCATTCTTTCTTAAACACAAACACTGTTTACAACCTGACCAACCTGTGACACTGATGGGGCACTGATGGGGCAACCAGTGACACTGACTACAACAGTTGGGGCAAGTCACATTTTTAACCTTTTCAAGGTCAGTTCTCTTCAAACTCTTAAGTGAGATTTCCTCACTTCTGAAAAAGCAATGACAAGCTGTTATTGAGGCTCTGGTACAATGACGGGCTGATTTGGTTAGATCTGGAATCAGTTGACACCCACAGGCTTCTGTACAGGTATTTGATTTACGAAGAGGAGGAGAGCCTGGCACAGAGCATCGTCTCCAGAGAGAATCTTTCCTCTGATTTCCCTTGAAATCATAAACAGCTGTTGTTTAACTAGATCGGATCAGAGTCACACGGCTCCAGGCCAGAACAGGAGCCACAGCAGTCCTGGTTATGCAGTCTGTCATCTGACAATATTTTGAACTTTTACTGTCCTTCTCTCTCTTCTGCAGTTTAACGTTTACTATGGTCCAAGACATGTTACCTGGGAATGAGAAGATGAATCGGTGGAATATTTTAAAAGACTAATATTTGTTATCTTGCATGGTAAAATACTACCAAAAGAGTACCTACAGTAATTCTCTTAATTAAATATTTCGCCCAAAAATTTACTTTTATTTATTTATTTATTTATTTAAATGAAAACGAGCATGGTGTTGTCGTGAAACAGAAGGATTCACACAGGTAAAGTAATCAACAGGTTTTATTGCAGAAGTATGTGATCGCAATGATGGAAGCAGGTGAGTAACTGATGAATATAGTGTTCAGGATGGATATCTGGATGAGAAATAGTCTTATCTGTTGCAGGTTCTGAAATGGAGATCGAGACAGATGACTGAAGACATATGAAGGAAGCAGATGACTGAAGGCAAATCGTACTGGTAGGTATAGTGCAGGTAAGGAGTCAGGTAAGTGTTCTTTGAGGGAACGACAAGACCAGACAATGGTGAACTGCAGTGGGAAGAGTTAGTGCTGGATAATGATCAGTGAAGATTGGTGACAGGTGACCGCCATATCTGTGATTGGGAAGTGCATACAGGTGAGGGCCAGGGAGGATGATGGGAAATGTAGTGGTGACTAGCTGGTGACCGTGACAGTACTCCACCCTCCCGGTAGGCGCGTCCTCGCACCGTAGATGGTGCTGATTGGCAAAACGCCACAGTCCACTCGTTTGTCCTTGGGGGACACCACACACGAGGAGAAATCGGGCCAAAAAAATCCCACATGTTGGATATCCCCGATTTGAGATCGAAGCGGTCCCGACGTCCTTCTGAGCAGACGAGAGCAGTCTTAACACACCACACACGGCAGGAATATCTGATCAGATTATTTTACGATAATCGAAGCATCCTTAAGATTGTCGGAAGGGGTAAATCGGGGCTAAAATCAGCCTAATTATCCTGCCGTGTGAACCAGGCTTAAGGAGTCAGGTAAGGCAAAACAGCCGGCGGCATGGCGCACCAGAAATGCTCGCGTTGTCTCCACTTCTTTGACCATCGCCTATTCTTGAGATAACGTTTTTTTTTTTTTTCGGCTAAAAACAAACTACAAACTATCGCCACTGCATCTTCTTCGTACGCCATGATTGTTTACTCTGAAGTCACATTTGATCTCGAGGGATTTTGCGAGATTTTCCGTCTGACCTGGGAATGCTCGGGAGTCAAATCGGTTCGTGTGTGATGTGTTGATTTTGCCGTGTGGCTGCGCACCACACACTGTACGACCAAAACTGTTAGACCCGTGATTGTTTATCGCCGTGTGTGGGGTCTCTCAGGTTTGGAAAATCGGCCGACAATTTTAAAATCGTCCTGTGTGAAACAGGCTATAGTGTTCTTTGAGGGAACGACGAGACCAGACAATGATGAACTGCAGTGGGAAGAGTTATATAGTGCTGGATGATGATAAGTGAAGATTGGTGACAGCAATCTCTGTGATTGGGAAGTGCATGCAGGTGAAGGCCAGGGAGGATCATGGGAAATGTAGTGAGGAGGTGGTGACTAGCTGGTGACCATGACAGGTGTCAAATTTAATAGCATAGCTATATTTCTCAGTAGCAAGGTAGTGCGCCATTTTTGAAATCATGTGGCCTTTATCTTGATATTTATTTTAGCAATCAGGTTTTAGTTAGAACTAGAATTATATTATTCTTTCATAAACAAATCACATTTATTTTTAAAAAAGCGGCTTCAATATAGCAAATTGCTTTTGCAGTGTACAATATTTACAATTTTAAATGTAACTATTCATATGCTAACAATAATTCAGCAATTCTTGTTGTACCAGTATTATGTTTCAGCTGTTTTTATAACTAGCAATATCTACTTCACAGATTAACGAATTGGAGTTGGTTAATTTAAAATAATAAGTAAAAATACTTCTGTCATGACAACTCTTGGAGTGATTGGCATGGTAATGGTTATGGCAATGTTGAATGTTTGGTCTTGGTGGAATAGATCTGCCACGCTGCTGTGAGCAAGTAAGACATGCTGCTGCTGTACAATATAGCATACATCAAATACCCATAGCAGATCTATACAGGTGGAGCTGGGGAAGGTGGAGGGTTTCAGAAAGCGTATTGCACTACTAAAGCAAATGCTACCCAAGTATGTGAAGGTTGAGCAGCGAGCTCATTGGCTACTGATACGGCAGTAACCAATCAGCTGTGCCCTAAAGATACGATGTGATTATGAACAGGTGAGTAAAATTACCTATTAGTCTGCACCATCTAGAGTTTCATGCCAGAACTTTGTATTTCAAATTTATAAACTTTTATTCATGCAGTTTGTACTTTATAGTGTAACTAGCTACTTTAGACCAGATTTCAAGTAGCTATTTATTCTGTATAGAGTATCTTAGTTTGCTACTTTTTAGTATCTTAGGCCACGTCCACACGAAGCCAGAGCTTTCCCTATCCGATTTTTTTCCTTGTTCTAAAAAAAAAATCCCGTAAACACGGCGCCGTCTCAAGAAATATCTGCGTACACACGAAACCACTGAAACCGACTCAAACCGATGTAGTATACATGCCAGACCAGTATGAGGCGCTGTATTTCTGACACAGATACAATAAAAACAGAGAAGAAGACTTGCGCATAAACCTTTCGCACTGTATACAATAATATACAGTATGCAATATTAGGCACAGTAGCTTCTTTTCTTTTTTACCAAGAACTTTATTGAACAATATGAAAAACCATAAATGGCCTGGTACAAAATAGTGATGAGTCACGATATTCGATTAGTTAGCTAAAGCATAAAGCTTGCCACAAAGAACCGGCAAATAGCCTAATCATTATGAATGTGTCAAATATAGCAAGGAGACATTTTAATTGTTTATTAATAAACTAGTGTTTTCTGTGATGATGCTGACTCGCCACCTTCGCAGTATTGTGAAGGTGCCTATAGAGAGAAATGCGCACTTCATACGGATTATTAGAGTTGTCTGTTTCTTTTCTTTTCGTTTTGAATTGTTTCGTTTAAAAGTAGACATTTCAAGCTTAGATATA
Source organism: Siphateles boraxobius (assembly GCF_051911475.1). Lineage (NCBI taxonomy): Eukaryota > Metazoa > Chordata > Actinopteri > Cypriniformes > Leuciscidae > Siphateles > Siphateles boraxobius. Next base: position 8,638,279 of record NW_027508876.1, on the reverse strand, counting down.
TTTCTGAGTTTCTGTTCATTTATGAGACAAGCTCCAGTTCACGTGCGATGCAAGCTATATCGCGTCGGCGCCTCCATGTCCTGATTATAGGCTATTGTCTGCTATATTTGCTTCTTATTTATTAAATCCAGGAATTTGGTTGATGAAACATTGATTAAAATTAAGATACAATTTATACTAAACGAAATTCACTTTAAAGAAAGGCTTTATACAAAACAAAACTTAATGAAGTGGTTAAAATGATGTGTCTCGATATTGCGCATCTTATGATTAGACTACTCACGCTGTTCACTTTTCATATAATCAACATATATGAAATGGAAAAAAATAACATAATATTTAGACATAAATATGAAACTAACTTTTCTTTAATGGCTACAACATAGGCCTACAGTACAGAGAAATTCAATGTCGGAGCGAACGCCGTGTCACCGGTGAGCATGAGGGGGCAGAGGTGCGTTTTTTGAATAAATAATATTTTTGAAATATCTTAATCAGACAAAATACAAGCATCATAGCATAAGAAAGAAATATAAATAAAGAAGTAAAATAAAGAAAAAAAATAAAAAGACATTAAAGTAGGCCTAAATAATAAATTAAGAAATAAAAGAGGCTCAGTAGCTTCTGAAGCATGAACTCAAGCAAGTAGTCGCAGTTGTTGTTGTTACTTATTTAGCGCGTCTGACTAGTCGACAAGTGGGTGATGACATAATTGTTTCACAAAATATACGGATTGGCCGTACACACGAAAACACAAGGGTGTCGTTTTTAGATTTATCCACCCTGGGACCCGGTTTCAAAAAATAGCGGTTTCAGTCTCCCAAAACGCCGGATCCGTCTGGACGAAACGCCGATCCGATAAAATATTTGTACGTATACAGCTAAACGCGTCTCCGTGTGGACAGGGCCTTAGCCAAATAGAATCATTCTTCTTGCATTCTCTAAACTCTCTATATGCTGCTTTTGATAGAAATGCAGAAGAACCAGACCTCAAAAAGCCAAGGCCATTCTAGCCTTCAGATGATTATTTATGAGAAGAACTTGAGTATGGTCCAAATCAATAAAAGTTGAACAAATGTTCAGCCAAAACACATTAAAAAAAAAGTTTTTTGTTGAAAACTTTTCAACTGTGTATGTAAACGGCCCCTTAAACTATGATTGACTGTTCTAGATTAATACCTACTCCTGGATTAATTTAAACCCTGTCTGGGAAACACCTTTATATGTCTATGTTTTTAGTTTCTAAAGTGCCTTTTTAATACTAATTAGTTATTACACGTATGTGGGCTACCATTGTGTTAATTGTGGACATTTCTGCACCACTGGCATCCCCTGTTTACAAACAGGACTCCTGAATGCTCCCATTGTATTCCATTAGTTCTAAAAACAGATAGTCCTGCTCCAAACCAACTGGTGGACATGTTGGACTGCTCAAACAAATGGAAAACGCCCCCCGTCTTTTGCAGTGTATTATGCAGTAGTGAAATTGATCCTGTCTCAGTGAGAGTAAATGACAGCACGTCAGTCCTCTGGTCTGGCCGTCAGCGTCAGCGCAGCCTGAACTTTAAATATCAAACACAGCCGCATTTACTGCAACTGTCTGTTACTGTCTGACAAGGACCACAGACTCAAGTACAGATCTACAGGGCTGAGTCTGAATGCATGAATGCGCAGGGATGAACATGGGGAACTAGGTGTTTTCTTTTGAGCGAGTGTGTGATGTAAGAATCCTGTGAGTTGTGTAATATATGTAGGTATGAATCAGAGTTTCCTCTTCACAAACACATCCTTAAAACTTACACTACAGAAAAATTTTCATTTTCTTTTGATATAATTTCTGAAAATAGCTACCATAGAAAATGGAGTATATATCTTGTACACGATTTGTTTTCTGTCCTTGACAATGGTTACTTGTCAAATTATACAACAGAACACAAATGAGATCTAGAAAAATGCCAAGGCAGACTGTGACATCAACAGCCTTTTATTCCATACTGCACAATATAGACGTTACACAATACTTTTGTCACAACTGGCGACTTTGCCTGGACTACCAGTGGTATCTCGATCTAACATCCTCATTGATACACAAAATTGAAGTGGTACTGCAAAATCCAAACAAGCTCTTGTGCCATTATTGGAATGAAAGAGGGAATTTGTTGATTTATTTTTCACAGAGGATAACGAAGTTAACATGAAAGGCTGCATTTCATATAGACTAGCAAGTAACATTTTTAACTGAACACTCTCTCTTAACTTAGTCTGTTAAGGTCAGATAAGAAGTTTTCTTATCTGGAGAAATACGATTTAAAGTAAAAAAAATTAATGGAATATTGCAGTATTTAGTTTAAAGGGCACCTATTATGCAAAATTCACTTTTACATGGTGTTTGAACATAAATGTGTGTTGGCAGTGTGTGAGCAAAACCACCCTAGAATGATAAAAATCCACCCAGTTTTTTTTTTACCATCTCAATAAATCATAAGCACTGTCTCAGAACGAGCTTTTCTAAGATTCGTCTCAATGTGACGTAGAATTGCGCAGGCCCCACCGACGTGGTTTGATTGAGACTGTGGTTTTGGCATAGACCCGGCCCTCGGTGATCTGTTCACCATCCTCCATTTCAACGACACCCGGTGTTCTGACGATTTGTGTGGCCTTGTCGAAAATGCCTCCTAAGAAACATAAGTGTTCTGTTGTGGGATGTAATAATGTACATAGTAGTTTTCACTTACTTCTGACATCAGAGCCACTGAAAACGCAGTGGATGGATTTTATTTACGAAGGAAAGGCGCCACTTAAACTTCCAAAATACGTTTATGTTTGCGCAAATTTCTGACTGACTGTTTTGTGGACGAGGGTCAATTCAAAGCAGGTCTTGGTTAAAAGTTAATCCTCAAGTGTGGATCGTTGCCTACTGTTCGCGATCCAACGTCACCTCCAGTAGAAGTAAGTGTATTTTATGATTTTTGAGAAATTAGTCATTTCAGTCGATGTCAGCCAATTCAACAACAAATGCATCTAAAGTTGTTGTCGTAGTCGTAGGATGTCTGTGTTTATAATTCAAACCTTGTTTGTATAGTGTGTAACCACACGTTTATAAATATTTTTTTAAAGATATTGTATTAAAAACTGTGCATGTTTTCTGTAAAGACAAGACAAGACAAGAACGAGGGATATTGTGCAGACAGAAACATCACATAAATGTAATTTCGTTTGTACGTAGCAAACGTTATCACAGTATTTGTGTTGGTAGTTTCAAAAAATTGCGCCAACGTTATCACAGTTTGTGTGTGTCTGTATGTGTGTTGCACATCCATAATTGCAAAGGGGACGCGATTACAACTCTATAAGTACATAAATGTATCAAATAACCATTCCGATACGTCTGGGTCAATTCTCATTTGTGTTTCTTCTGTCGGAGTCTCTTCATCATCTGGGTCTGATTCCGGTTCAAACATGTACGGCCGAATGCCATACAAAACAGCGGGTCTCACTCTCAGCCATTCTGCTTCTACCGACTGTTTATTGACATAGGTATGCAAGTTACGCCCTCATCCAAAGGCAGGGTGGGGATATGTAGCTCATTTACATTCAAGGTGGTACACACCAAAACAGCTCTTTTTAAAACAGGCCCCAAAAATGACATTTTCAAATGGTTATAATAAATTAATTGTGGGGTATTTTGTGCTGAAACTCCACAAATACATTCTGGGGATACCCGAGACCAATATTACATCTTGTAAAAGGGTTATAATAGGTGCCCTTTAATAATTTATCCGTGCACATTATTATTATTCTATTTTTTTTATTTTATTTGTGTGCCCTCATAATCTTTAATTAAAATAACTTACCCTACCACTTCCATCGACATCTCTTCTCTGATAAAATGTTTTTTAGCGCGAGGGTAGGGCAACCTGTCGCTCACATGAGCTTGCAGCAATATCAAAGGACAACGGTCCAATCAATTTCTAAAATCAAGTCCTGGCCTACATTTTTTTCTTGTTCAAAAAGCCGTTTAATTTGGATATATGTCCACATAGAGAAAAAAACGACTATCACAACTTCAGTTTAATGGCGACGTAAAAAAAAAAGTAATTAACTAAATGTATATAGATAGCAAAGTTTGGGACACACTAAAAGTAGGTTCTTGAATGTGTGTCTATTCATAGGTACAGAGCAAAAACAGATTTCATTTTAATAATCATCTCTTTACAAATGTCAGGCTTGAATTTTATTTGTGTCTCAACACCAAAATTTCAGTTATAAAATTTACCACAACAGGCCAACCTTTTTTTTTCAAGTTTGTGGTCATGGAGGTGATTGGCACTGTTGAAGAAGAGATAAAGGCATTTCTAGATAAATGTGTCATGACACCATCAGCACTGGGTGGATGTTTTTGGCATTGATAGTTGGCTGTTGTTATGCTGTATACTTTGCTTAATTGCTTCTCTATGTTAAAAAAAAGTTATTTAGCAGAGTGACAGTTGTGTGCTCATGTTTCAACAGATCCCGGTCAGTTACAGCCACACTATGAGACAACAGAAGCAACTGAACTGAAATTACACATTTGGCATTTTCAACAACAGACTGTCAAACACTCTCAAATGTCAATATGTGGCAGTGCAGGGGTGAAGTTTATATAGAGATAGTACTTATTGCTTGCATACCTTATATGAACATAAACAGTGAACAACCAGTTGTTCTCCCTAGAATTGTATTTTTCATTCATTTTCTCCACAGAGAATAATAAAGTAGTTAAATAATAGAGTTTGTCAATAATATTAAAAGTATGGCTATATTATACTGTTTCATTCACTTTATTCAAGTGTTAGTGAACTTAGTGTATTCATATAGCAAAAACATATTAGATAAATAGAGAATGAAGAAGGCACAGACCTCTTGGTTGCAAAAAGGCACAGCATCCCATATTAACCAATGTTAGGTACATTGCGAAACCTTCAGTCCTTCATGTGATAACATCACAATTTACTGGTTTTATTTAAGACAAATAATAGGACAGTATAAACTGACTACATTCGATAAAAGTCATTCTCTGTAGTTCTCTAAATAAATTTAAGATAACAAACCATTCTGTATGTAATTTTAAATCTATTAACCTACAATGTAAAAAATGAATCATGAGTCTTGTAATTTTCATTAAAAAAAATGAAGGTGATAATTACAAATATTTTATTTTACTAAAAAAATTGTGGTTCATTGTTTTATTGAAAATATTGAGAACATTGCACTAATAAAACCTATAAATAAACTAATAAATAAAAAAAGAGATACATTTTCCTCATTTTTTAAGAAAACACAATTTTGGGGCTTGAATTGAGGAACTGATAAACCTGATAAAATTAAGGAAAAGGGGCTACCTATTTATTTTAAGAGAATTTGCTCAATTATGCGGTCTTATTTAGAGACACGCATTGTTAGTTCCCAGCATGCTTTGTACATGGCTGGAAATGGAGAGTAAATCTTGAAATTAAGTGTTATTTCATGTTTTTTTTTTGAGAAAAGGGAAACATCTGTTCATGTTTAATGCTCAGTTATGTTTGACATTTGAAAAAGTTTCTATTATGTTAAAGTTTTGATCGTTATCATTGTGCAGAAGTGTAGGGCTTATGGTTAGGTTGTGAATAACTGCATGTATTAATACTCTGAAGCATGTTGCTTTGTTCACTGAGTAATAACTCTGCTAATGATCTAGTTTAGTAACAAGTTTGTTTTTGTGCTGTGCTAGCAGCATACAGTCTTTTAATGATACAATATAACTCAAAGTCGAATATAAACAGGTAATTTACATTCACTTGAATTCACACAATTTTGAGAGCAAAAAATACTTAAAATAGAAAAGCCTATTTCACTAAAAATATAAAATTCATTATGTCATAGACTAAATATATTTTACATGATTTATTCAGGTAGATTTCATGAAAGAAATCAAGCCTTTAACTAAAAATATTATGTAATATTGTTAACATTATTTTTTTTAAGTAAATATTAGTACAATTTTTTACAGTGTACTCAAAAATCAGTATTCATTTATTTTACGACATTACTGAAGAAAATGTTCGTTTATGAAGGCTTTTTTTTTGTCAATGAGAACGAAGACAATCGAAAAATATGAATCTTGATAATTACACGATTTTAAACAAACTGGAAAAAAACTTCTAACGACTAACCCTCGTTAGATGTATTTTAAAGGTTGTGGACGCCTCAATGCTCTTGAGACCGGAGTTATCAGGTGACTTTAAATGCTTTCATGTGTAGTTATGTAACGACATTCAAGATAAATTTGTTTTTAAAACGAAATAAAATTTGATTTAATTAACTTATAATAGTATAAATAATGAATAATAATATATTCCATAACTAACATGAAGTGCTTTTCCAAATAATTTCACAGTAACAACAAAAATCTATTATTATAATTTTCTCAGATCTGGACAAGGGAAAGGGAAAGAAGAAAAGAGTGCTAAGAAGTTTGTTATCACATTGATTTTTGTCCATCAACTATGCTGTGCAGAGTTGACAAAAAAAAAAAAACAACAACATACAATATCTGTTACATGTGTATGGTAATATGGAATATATTACCATCTGATACCATCGCTGTACCATGGTACCACCACAGTAATATTGTAAGAGGAGCAGGGGATGATATGATATGACAACTAATTACGTACACCTACAAAATAGAACAAATTTCACCGCGTGAAAGAGACTAGCACTGATTCACAAAGCTGGTTCACAGATGGGAATTGGCCATCAAACACAGAAACATTAATTTCCCATTATTTGGAATAATTTGGGGGGGCTGGTTGATGGCCGCGGAAGATATTAGAGCCAAGCGCACTGTTCATTAGCAGACAAGGGTGGTGGCAGGTATGTTGTCCCATTAATTAAAATAATCACATTATATGTGCTGGAATAATTTATTAACTCAGATTTAGTTAAGGCTTAATTTAATATGTCACTGTTGGTCAGGAGGACAGAAGAAATGAAGAGAGGAACGACGATGAGGATATTATGCTACAGGATTGAAATTGTCAATTTGTGTTGGGCCACTCCGCTGGGGACAGCTTTCCCTCTTTCTGCAAATCTATCATTTCATGAAAAAGAAAAGAGGCAAACGAATGGGGGAGGGAAATCAGTCGCCTACTATTTTTAACTGCCCCATAAATCTGTTTTTAAATTCCCTTCCATTTAAAATACCCTGGTGAAGCTTGCCTTCATACAGCCTGTTAAGTACCACAATCCATGCATGGCGCTACATTTATCCTAACAGTGTAATTGGTCCAGCTCCCTCGGCTGGTGGCTCAGTTACCGGTCCTCCCCCAGGCCTGCAACCGGGAGAAATCCCAAATCACCCAAGGATCCCACGCACAAAGACCCGGCAGAGAGAGATGGGGAGAGAGAAAGACAGGTACCCCCTCTGCAAATATCTGCTCCAGTGTTTCTCACCATTTTTGTCTTCTATACTACCACAGGACTTGGAACAATGCTCTGGCATCCCTTCATTGACACCAGTGGAAATGACAAATTTAATATAAATGTAATATCAATGAGTTGCTAAACAAAAGTCATTGTGTACACTGACATGCAATTGTCAATCGAAGCTTGACTTGGTGCATGCCATAATTTGTACGATTGTCAAAGGGAAAGGTGCAATTTCATAACCAATAGCATCAGCAAAAATAAGAACACGAAAACCCATGCACAATTGGTCAAAACAGAAATGCAATTGGTGGAGCTACTGTAGTTTCTGTGTGAGTCTGTTCAGAATGCTCAAACAAACTGAATGAAGAAATGAATCAATAAATAATCTGGTTAAATACTGAACTAAATTTTTGTTAAAAAAATATTTTATTTAACTTTATTTAACCTACTGTTTTGTAGGTTTAACTAACCTGTTTAAGTACCCCTTAGGGGACGTGTTTACATGTTTGGGAATCACCAAGCTACTCCATGCTGGCTAATAGTTCCACTAGAGGGAAGTGTGTTTGTGTACGCATGTTTGAGATATGGGCTGGTTCTACAGTCAACAGATGAAAAGCATCACACACACACACACACACACACACACACACACACACACACACACACACACACACACACACACACACACACACACACACACACACACACACACACACACACATACACACACACACATACACACACACACACACACACACACTCTCTGAAACACCCTGAGCACATTTGCTGTGTCGCACCATGCACGCTACAATTACGTGCGGGAGGACAAAAGCCTGAGAGAGGGGCGGCAGAAGGCCGACTGGCAGCGAGTTTCACCTGCAGCTAAACTCAGAGGAGGGGCCGGAGAGGGTGAACGGCGCATAATCAAGCCCAGCACTAATTTAGAGACTCCAGCTGCTCCTGCCAGAGGGGCCTAGGAACACCTACCACTAACCCCAGACGCTCTTGCTCGCTCTCTTTTCCTGTTAATCATCCAAATGACCTCCTCCTCTCTGCGCTTCATGCATGCCAAAACAAAGAGGCAGCAGTGTCGAAACACTTTCAAATGTCAATGTTTGGCGTGGCACTGCAGGGGCGGGGCTTGTATATAGGTTGTGCTACCTGCTTTCCCATCTTGGCTGCATTAAGTCTTTTTTATGCCTTTCTATCCGTAACTTCCCTTCATCTCCTTCATTCAGATATACGTCATTGCTTAGGTTGCACGAGTGCCCACTACTGCCGGAACCCTTGGGTTTAAATGGAATGACCTAAGTCATTGATCACTTGTGGGTAAATTAAGTGCGAGTCGCTGTTCTGACATCACATTAGTGTTGCATTGTGGTCCATGGATCTGCCTGAAGTGTACATGTTAGTAAACTCACTCCTTACTGTCTGTCCAAATAAACTTCCCTCATCCACTTAACGAAGTTGATTGCACTTCAAAATGGCGCCGGGGATTCTCATACCGGCAGAGGTGTGAAATTGTTTCTGTGAGAATAATAGAACATGAATTGAGCTTAGAAATGATCTTAGAAAATGTTTAGTAAAATTAATAGTTTTAGAGATATCATCCACAGATCTGAAATGAAGCATGACCACACTCGTGGCTTTAGTTTAATAGTGCTTATAAGTTGTTATACTGTATTCACATAATATTTTTGAACATTTAAAAATTATATTAATAATATTTTTACTTTAGTTTTTTTATGTTTAAGCTTATATTTCTCAATTTTAATAACAGTCTGAGTAATTGTAACTGTAGTCTACAAATACACTGTATGTTGGTTATGTGTCTTTTCAGAATGCCTTATGAGCAGCAACCTTTTTTATTCTGGGTATGCCATTTATTCCCAACTTTCCAAAAATGGGGGTGTGGGGTAAGGGGATAAGTATTATTGTTATTAGATCTAATCTGCTAAATGCTATAAACAATAACATCATGATTTTCTGTAAAGATGCTTTGAAACAATATTGTGAAAAGCAGTAGGAAAATTAATTTGACTCAACTTGACTGGAATTAATTTAGTTAAAAAAGATGTTAAAGAGCAGGGATGGGTAAACTTGGTCCCGGAGGGCCAATGTCCTGGAGAGTTTAGCTCCAACCCTAATCAAACACACCTGAACAAGCTATTCAATGCTAATAAATTTTGTACAAATCTATATAAAACCGTCATTTAAGATAGAGTATGAAATAGCTTACGTGGCTGCATCATCTTTAACAAAAGTTTATTCGCTGACTCTCCATTACAGACCGTCTCGTGTACAAAACAATCTGTAGTCAAATTCTCCATACAAACATATAGTCAATGTGCTGGGCAGGGCTTTTCCTATCATTATTTCTAAGGATGCTGATTTTTAGAAGGCAGCTGTCTGACTCCGAGATGGCGAACAGAAGCATGGTGTCAGGATTATGTTTTAGTTTTAATTTTGTCCCTGTGTGTTTGTTTTTTGCGCTTCTGTTCAGTTTAGGCTGCGTCCAAAAACTGAAAAATGCTGCCTCCGCAGGCAGGATAGGGAGGTTGGAAAGTTACAAGGCATGTCCGAATCCAATGATAGTGCCACATCCTGTTTTCTGAGATACCTTCCTTGGATACATTTTTGAAGGCAGCATAGATGGATCCTTCACTACCTTTCAGACGCAATAAAGATGGCATCTGTAATTTGAGGTTGGTGGTCAGTTTGTGTGTAAAGTGTACATTTTGACCAACTTTTCCCACTTTTGATGACATTTTTAGCAAGCAGTTAGTAACGTAGTTATTGAGTATTCAATTGGTTGTCACCAAAGCTCTCTCTGTTTTTTTATCGATCAATAAATTGTTACGCTGCCTCAGAAGTCTGTCTGAAATCAGTTTCGTTAGGTATCTTCATACATAAACTCTGCCTGCTAAGTCATTGACATTGTAAGATCTCAGTTGTCATTAATGTCAGACTGTCGACAGTCAAGACGTGTTTGAAAACGGAAGAAAACTTGTCTGGAGTTTTACATCATCAATCAATGACACATTCGTGGATGTGAGCTGCGCTACACGCAGGATTGAAATGGTGGCTACAAAGAAATCTCTAACATTAATTTTGGTCATGGCTCGACTTGAAAAATGAAGACAATTTGATGGTCTTCGTAGGTGAAGTCACACAGCAGGACTGAGAGTTAAATCTGACACTGAGACACTGCCAGAATTTTGTCGGATGTAAAATTTGATCGAAACGGTCATTAATCGGCTGTTGGTGAACATTTCAAACTTACGATCAAAGTCATCAGATTTTAGCCTAGGATCATAGGAATCTTTTAGGATTTGCAAAATTTGTCTCAGACAGTCAAATCGTGGGCAAAATCACAGTGTGCACCCGGCTTTAGTCTCGCTGTTTACAGATTACGTTCAGCTGTCTATCATTAAGGTTCCCAGTGTATTGATGCTCCATTTCATTCAGTACATTGTCAGTTTTCTGTGAATTACTACCTACCACGACAAGTGTGACAAAAGAACCAACCTTTGACAACAAATATTTTATGAACTGCTTTTCGCAGAACAGCCAGTCGATAGAGGATCTCTGGAGCGGGATGGGCGATATCCTGCGCCAGATGCTACTGTTGGAGGAGGACCTCCATCCTTTCAAGTCCATTGATTACGCCTTGTGGGTGTGCGGATCCTCCCTCACTGTGGGAGTCATTGAGGACAACGACACCATTAACTCCGACTCCACAAGACTTTCAACACCACCAGCAGCCATCTCTCTGCCTGCTCCAGAGAAAACGTTTTGTCCCAGCCCAGAGTGTCCCAGAAACAAAGAGAGATCCCACTCCCTGCCTGGAGTTAGAGCCAGCCACAAAGTCCATCCCGGAGCCAGAGCAGGTCATCGCACCTGTCCCAAGGTTGGAGCCGATTGCCAGATCCAGCAAGGAGTCATGTTCCGTGAGATCCTTCTAGTTCTTAAATGAGCCAGTTGAGGAGGAGCGCATTCACCACCACCTCGTCCCTCCGGCTTCACCTTGGTCTCTTGTCACCCTGGTTGCGCTGCAGACTTCCGGGCCTCCGGCTGCGCCACAGCCCTCCACCCATCCAGCTTCACCGGGATCCTCCTTGCCTCCTCCTCACCACCAGTACTGTCAGGATTATGTTTTGTTTAGTTGTATTTTTGCTCCTGTGTGTTTGTTCCTGTGATTCAGTTCAGTTTAGTCTTGATTGCATCCTAGTTAGTCTCCTTGTTTACTGATTACATTTAGCTGTCTATTATTAAGTTTCCCTGCGTATTTATATTCCCTATTTCATTCAGTTCATTGATGGTTCTCATCTTTCATGTGAGTAGTTAGCATGTTAATTCTCCATGCATACTCCTGTGTATTCTCTTTGTGTTCATTAAAGAACATATTGTTTGATATTCTGCGTCATGATTCTACTAACTACCACGACAAGTGTGACAGATGGTTTGTGTAACATTAGCAACACATTATTTGCTGTTTGATAACGTAGTCCATCCAAAGGCTAATCATATCAATTGCCATTATGTGTCAACTTTATTAAAATTCTGAATGGATTATATATAGCCTAGAAAGCATGCAAAAACCACTTTATAATTACTAAAAAGCTGTCACTTTGTGATCTCACAAAGTTTTGCTATAATAAATGAAGTGGTACACACTACACAAGGAATCTCTTCTTTACATCATTTCTAAACTAGTGAGTTAGTTAGAGAGAGGATTTGTGAGTGAGCAGAACTCAGTCAGCACTGAACAAAAACGCTGGAATTTTGAGCAGTGAGTGCATTCAGACTTAAACAAACACCCCTGTTTGGTCACTGCGTTCAAGGGATCAACAAACATGTGATTGGCTACAATGCTCACCACTACATAAACATGTAGTAAATAGAAACATTCGCCGTTCTCCAGAGTAAAAACACAAATACAAACTGAAGCATTTACCAAATCTGTTTTGTCGACATTATTACAGTATTAACTGAGGGTGCTTTATTAAAACAATATTTCCACTAGCCATTTCAAGCGTTTACTACAGTTGACCGATTGGATCAGGTAGTACAAACTGGTATGATTTAGTGGAGGTGGGGACTGATTTGCATATTCATTGTCCATGTATTCTAAATGAAGCAAAGGTGTAGAGTTACATTCAAGCTATTTTAAGGCATGAAGAAATTCGTTTTACAGTAAAAAAAAGTTTAAATATGTAATTTTGATTATCAAAGATGAGTTTAAAAGGATTAAATTAACTGCAGGGGGACTTTAAAAATAAACCATCTACTTTTGTCCCTGATGCTGGAATCCTCCTGAAGTCTGTATAGAGACGCAAACAAGCTTTAAACCGGACGAGTCAAAGTGAACGCTCTTTTACTCCTCCATATGTTCTGCAGTCAGCAGACTAAAACATGCGGAGAGCATCAAAATTGAATGGGTATCTGAATACTGTATCCAGAGTAGATAGTGTAAGTTGTTATAATGGCTTCTGAGCTATATAATAGCTACATAGCTTCTGAATGCCAGTGGGCGGGGCCTATGGTGCAATACTGTATAACTGTTTGTCAATATCTTGCTCTAGGGGCAGTCATATGCAAAAGTATTTGTCATTTTGATTCCTCATGTCATGACCCCTTTAAAGCAGAAATTATTTCTTATAGATTACTGGAATTGATGAGTGCAGATTTCTTTTCTGTGATGTATTTCCTGTTGACACTGAAGTATGCAAGGAAAAGAGCCAGACTTTGCCATATAAACCTAACATGATTTGCTATTGCTAGTTGTTGGCAGGTGGTATTCTTAATTAAGAGAGAGGGATATTTTTATTCTAGAGACTATTCAACTGGAAAAAAAATTAAAAAAGTACGCCCATGAATGAAAGCTTTAGCGCAAGTTCTGCCAGGAAGACTCAATCACTTATTACCTTCACATCTAACCAATCATGTTCTAATACTTGCAGTATACATGAATATCAGTCACATGACCTCTTACGTCATCCGCTCTTTTTCCAGTTGACTGCCGCCATCTTGAGTACCTGCCGACTGTCTTCAATACTGACGGCATTAGCTAGGAAGCAGATTTTCTCTGTTTGTTTCTCTTTATACATAACCAACTTTGTTTATGTAAACCCTGTGTGTATTTGATAGTATTCGCGCAATAAGACTAGAAAGATAACTTCGTTCAGTAACCTGTCGCTGTTGTTAGACAGGCTTAGTGCGCGGGCGCTTCGGGTGTACGCGCTCAGAAAAGCGCTCGTTAGAACCGCGCATCAACACGTGAATGACTTGTTAGCACATGCAAATAATGAACTTATGTGAACTGCATTGTCCCGTTCCTTTGCGTTAACATTTGATGTGAATATACGTCGCGTTGTAGCCTATGCTGAGACGGAGGCGCCAGAACTGCAACTGCTAGAATGCACGATACTACGACATTTCTTCAAAAGCAGATGGTGGATATATTTTAATCCACGATCATAAATCGTGATATCGCACACCCCTAAGCTAGCGTAAGATCATTATCATTTACATCCACTCACCACAGACAACATGAACACTGCACAGAGAGTTTGCACTCCACGGTTATAACATAAAAGCAAGCAGCTGCGTGCATGGTTGGGCATGATATGATTGAATGATTTTGTCTGAATGCGCGCAAAGTGCGCTCCCTTAATAATTCCTAAAAAGCTGACATCAGTTGATCGCGATCTCACATCTGTTAATATCAATTAAGATGACTGCACAATGAATCTTTCATAATATATACACTTTGTTTGTTACAATTAGAGGATTTGTCGGCATACAGAGCTCTGAACAAAAAGTCCGTTTTGAGCATAGAGGTTTTGAGCAGTGAGGGGAGTCTGGGGGAGTCTATTTTAAATGCTTCTGATTGGCCTTTGCGTTGAAGAAATCAACACGTATGTCTGTGATTGGCTACATCGCTCAACGCTGCAAACGTGTTTTAAAAGGAAACTCTGGCCTGTAAATCGTTTCTATTTTGTTTTAGTTCTTGTTGCTTTTCTGCAAAAATGTATTAGTTTTTATATGTTTTATTCATAGATATTTCTAGTTTGCGGGAGTCCCGCGAATCGTTTTATTCTCCCTGCAACGCGCACACACACAGCATTGCCGGTCGCACTCGCCATCAAATCTAGTCCCGCGCCGCACTCTTTTGCATTGGGAGTGCACATCTCTAGATCAAGGGCCCAGCCCGAGGATAGTGACGGGAAATATCGGCCCGCAAGTTCGGGCTCGGCCAGAGAATAAGCTCTACTTCCTTTGCGACTGACGTATTGATCTTGCCGAATCAGGTACTCAAGATGGCGGAAGACAAGTTTTAGAATTGAGTGACGTCAGTGAGGAGACGTTGGTGACATCATCTGATATTCATGTATAAAAGATTGGTACTTACACATGTCTGAGTTCGCAGATGCTGACGCAAACATGAACCTCCATCCTCCCTGCCACCACCAGGATGGTCTCTTCCCCTCCATCGTCCCCATGCACCACCACCAGGATAATCCGTTCCCATACCTCCCGGGGGGTCGGCTGCGCCCCTGCCTTCGTCTTCAAGCAGGAAATGCAGATTCCGCTACCCTTGGATTGCGAGCTCCATTTATATACTGTCAACATTGACTGAGCAAGGACTGATACACTTTTCAATACCCTGAATTTTTTTATGAGGAGGAAAAAAAAATAGTATGCATATAGATGTCACTATTTTTAAGTTGTAGTAATGGATGTAGTATATTATTTGTGATTGAAATTTGATTCACAAAGCTAACCACATAGATATGTGGTTGTGTGAAATCAACTGAAATAGTGTGAAGTAGACACATATGCACAAACACAGCTCTTTATGTATGAAGCCACAGCTGGGGTCTGTGTCACAGATTTCTTCAATGAACTCCTCATGTGTCACTCAACGCCCCTTAAACGCATGAGGTTGCAGTCGTTTCCCCCTCGACACGAACAGCTTCCTAACATGGCTAGCCACTAATTCAGACACACTCAGATAAACACACATTTTTAATCGAATGTGTTGGTTAATGTGTCACTCATAGAGGCTTAAGAAACGGAGAACTGTGGGAATTGTAAAAAGTAACTTTGTTTCAAGATTATATATTGCAAAATAATGTTTAATATTATTTTTTTTGTGTGGATTTTTGAACTTTTTCTTTTTTTTTTATGATGTAAAATGATTGCCAGAATACCCTGCATGACCATGCCTTGACATTTGTCAATATTTCATATAAATAGCTTTTAGTTATTTTCATTGGTAGTTATGCACATCAACATATTTAATGTTATTTAGTTCATATTTACTATGCTATTTTACTGTCATAGCATATTTTATAGAATTTTAAAGTCATTTTTCACTGGCCAAAATAAATGAAAGTGAGAGTTCGGTTGGGTAATACGGTGGTTATCAGTGCTTTCTGTAGTGTCAAGCAGATTTATGTTAAATGAAATGTGTTTGTATATTAACCCATATATGTATGCCAAACTGTAAAATATAGTAATTCAAGTGCAATATAATTATTAATGCTTCAAATCGTATTTTTATACGGCGAAGCTCAGGAAAACATATGTAACTCAATAACTACTTCATTTAAAAAATAAAATTAAACTAAAAAAACATAAACAACGAATCCCGCATCCACTATAGATCAAACACACAGAGATACACACACCCATGTGTACGAACAACAGAACAACAGTAAATGCAATAGTACTGGATGATTGTATGATGAAAGATTGTGTACTTTTCTCATCTCCCCTCCGCAGTTCCAGCGCGCACGATTAAATAAAACCTTGCCTGAGTTTCACTAAATGCATTAGAGCAATCAGATTCCCTAGACAGAGATTAAGGGACTGGCCTCATCGGATTGGATTACTCAGGACAGTGCGCTCACTCTAACACTGTGGTCTCAATGAGGAAGAGCACTTGGACACTCACATGTCCTTTATTGCGTCTTGATTTTGTCAAATTTCACATGGCTTTCAATCATTTTTTTGTGTGGGAGGAGAGAGGTGAGGGGGGTTTGTTTAAGGTTTAAGCCCCGCAGCAAAGAGCTGTGATACTGTAATGATGATGGATCACAAGAATGATTGACATCACGCCACATTCGACAAGAGCCACAGGTCGACAGCACAGATTAAAATATGGAGCACTCAAAAGAAAAACAGAACAGAAATGCAATTAGAAACCAAACATTGTGATGTTTAAGATCAGAGAGAAAGTGAAAAAGTGTGTGTGGGTTTCCTTGGCTATAATTTGGGGACAAAATTTTATATCTGTCAAAACCTTCCTTTGGAGACATCTGAGGATGTCCTTGGTGAGCAAAAAAAAGGTCAATTATTTAAATAACTAATTTTAATATATATATATATATATATATATATATATATATATATATATATATATATATATATATATATATATATATATATAGTTTCTCTTAGGGGTAGGGGTTAGTCTGTCATTATAATTAAGTTGATTTAAAATCAATAGAAGTTAAGGGTATGTCCTCATTTAGTGAGCTAAGTAAACGTGTATGTGTATGTGTTTGGCGTGTCTGTGGGTGTTACACACACTGTGGGAAGATTCCTTAGATACCTGGTTTGATTAAAACTTTCAGGATTCCACCACACACACACACACACACACACACACACACACACACACACACACACACACACACACACACACACACACACACACACACACACACACACACACACACACACACACACACCTGACAGGCGCTGACAGGCAGTAAAATCTTCTCCACACCCTTTCCTGTGCTCCTGCGCACTGAAATGTATTCACTCTGCGGGTTGAATAACAAGACTTGGCCACAGGTATGATCATAATACATCTCTGAAGTTTGTTACATCCGTTCTCATGGCACATTCAGTTACTATAGACCTGCGGTGTCACTTTCAATACGCCACAGGATATCAGAATGGATCTGAAATGTACGTAATACTCTACGTTTGAAGAGCAATCTGGATTCTTTACAGAAACGGTGTGTGAATGAATGGGGCTGTGCTATATACTGTGTTTATATCTCTTAGAAGTTACATATCTGCATTCCATATATTCCAGTAAATGCACCTTAAAACACAGAGAACAGGATCAAGCTTAACTTTATGAGACACATCTGCTCTGCCTTCACCTAGAGTCACTGTACACAAACACACACACACACACACACACACACACACACACACACACACACACACACACACACACACACACACACACACACACACACACACACACACTGAATCTTAAGGACGTCAGATGTGTGGCGGCACTTCCTGTGGGAGAACCAGCATCAAGTCAGTTAGATCGGATGGAATCCCCACGTCAGAAATATCAAATCCAGCCCCAGACGCCAGATCTTGTCAAAATATATCCGTTTTGTCTGGTTTGCAACCCAGCAAAACCTGCTAACAGAAAGTCTTGTCTTTTACCTCAAGACTCCATTATCATCCTTTTATCAGCCTGAGAGTTTGACTGAGAAAGCCAGAGAAGAGCAGAAGCAGGAGACGAAGTAATGATACTAAAAAGAGCAGAGTTTATTGAATAATCTTAGTTGTGTATGTTTCAATCTGACTTCATCTATATGTTACACTACTCAAAGCTCTGACTTCGTCTGACCAGTGCGATTCCAACAAGTATTATTATACCAAGGGAAAAACAAATGGAAAAATACTGCTTCACAACATCGTCCTGTGACGTTAAAAACACTGAAATGGAGAGTTTTTCTTATCTCATACCTGTGAAGACAAACATCCCTTTAAACCACACAATTGTAAGATTTAACAACATAGCAAGCACTGCAAGAGCAAGGAAATAAGCAATATAAAATATAAAAACATAAAATTAATAATAATAATACAATTATAAAATGATCAAATAAATCAATTATGTAAATCAAATAATAACAATATCATGAATAAATGATAAATAAACTATACAAATGATTATTAATTATACATGATTATGAATTTAAATATAAAAACAAAGAAAATTATCTTTAAAATAATAAAGGAAATAAAACACCAATGTATGGTTGCTTTCTTAAAGCAGGTTGTTGAAAACTCTTAGATCCTTCATCAATGACCATGACTGCATTAAATACAGAAACAGTAAACCATAACATTAACAACAGCACACGTGTGTGCGCAAGCAGACAGACACACACATGCACGCATTTGGTTTTCATGTTTTAATGGGACTTTCCATAGGTATAATGCAAAGGGAATAGGCATACTGTACAAACGGTGTTTTATAACCCCTAACCCTACCCCCAAACCTACCCATCACAGAAAAAGTTCTGCATTTTTATATTTTCAAAAAATATCACTAAACATAATGTATAAGCTGAGCAAAAAATGTCCCCACCAGGACAAGGATTTTTGATATTGCCATATTTGTGCCTACATTTTGTCCCCATAGCGTAGGGTTTACCAGGACCACACACACACACACACACACACACACTATTTGAGAAGGCCATATTCATCACTGTATGACGTGTAAATGGCAGACCGCTCCATCATGCAGCCATGTCACACTGTTCAACCCTCATTCACATTTTAAACATTCAATCATTCAGCTCTCACAGCTTAAGCACAGCCTACAGCCACACACACACACACACACACACACACACACACACACACACACACACACACACACACACACACAAACACAGGCGGGCATTGGTTTACCATGCTTCATGAGGACTTTCCATAGATGATCTTTATACTGGACAAACTGTATATTCCATCCCCTAACCCTAGCCCTAAACACAACCCTCATAGAGAACATTTCGAATATTTAATTAAAAAGCTGTTTCTTCATGGCCATAAAAAAAAAGTACCCACAAGGTCAACAATTTCGGGTATTACTATTGGTCCATTATAACAAATTACATTATAACAAATTACAGGAGTTTTACAGTAAATTTCCATCATTTTCAGAAATTTACAGTAAAAAAAAATCCTGAATTTAAAAAAACGAAAGTACGTTAATGCATTTTGCTATGGATTCTTGGAGGTGCTGTCTGGTATTTATTTTAGAATTCACAAAAATGATTTGCTCTTTCTTTATAAAACTAACTGCATGTGCTGTAGGCTTATCCAAAGAAAACATAAATAAATATAAATAAATGAATGACTATTTTTGTCACATTTAGCAAACTTCTGAACTCAAGTTGTAAATTTAATGTATAGTACACTCATAAACATTTTTAAAAGCATATTCCAAGATTGTCTATAGTTTATTTTCTGTTGCCAGACTCTAGTCTGCCAAACTGTTTTAAATAACTGTTTTTCCTTCTTACTTTAAAACCACACTACCATGGCAATGGTTCAAAAAAGTATTACAATGGTAAAAACAATGGGAGAACTATGTGTCGTAGCACAGTTGCACTGTGAATGAACACACCGAAGGCACCTTGAGGATATAAAATGAGTGACTACTTATGAGCAGTCTGCTACTGGTGTCACTTCCTCATCCAGAGCTGATTGGTTGGCTGAGGGAATAGAAGGTTACCTCATAGCCAATCAGATTAAGTCTTTCTTTAGCTCCCAGCTAGCACAAATTGAAAAGATTTGCATTGTGACAAACATGTCAGGGCAGAAGAGCTGAATGCAACAACTCAGAGTAATAATAAAGTGGGCAATAAACCAGTGGGTGTTGTTTGTGCCAGCAAGTGTGTGGTTGTGGCACACATAGGTTGTGTGCAATGCAGTGTTTGTGTCTTTTTCTCTGTGAAACAGACCTAACACACAGCAGCCTGAGGTCACACGCACAGCCTCTCTCCCTCAGGGGTGTGTGTGTATGAGTGTGTGTGTGTGTGTGTGGCCCCTTCAGGGTGACATAGCTGCATGCATTGTCTTTGTAAGAGCACCTAACACACATGCACACACACACACACACACACACACACACACACACACACACATACACACACACACACACACACACACACACACACACACACACACACACACACACACACACACACGTTGGTTTAAGCTAGAGGGTTTTAGGAAAGCCCAGCTTTTCTCAGACTCATCTGTGTTTCTCTAAATATGTGTATGTATATAAGTAAACTTAGCATTTGGTCACGCCACACCTGAACCACTGTTGTTTTGGGTCAATGGTCTTAACACACCAGTTTTGTAGCTCACATGAGCTTTTTAGTGCATTTCAGAGGACTTTTCTTTACTTTTAAATGTACTTTACTTTAAATCTGTCCTTTCCTTTGAAAATGAAATTTAGTTCCATAAGTTGGACATGTAGAGTTTAAAGAAGAAACAGAGGCAGTGTAGGGTGGTGGACACACACACACGCGCGCACACGCACGCGCACGAACACGCACACGGCATTCCATTGGCGTAACATTTTTTTACTGAGCTAATGACATGCTCTATCCCGTAAACCTACCTTACATAGAACACTTTCTGCATTTTTACATAAAAAAAAAAAAAAAGATTTATAAGCTGTTTTCCGCATTGGGAGCAAAGTGATGTCCCCACAAGTAATTTAGTCCCCATAATGTAGGGTTTACCAGACACACAACTCAGTTTTATATACAACTAGTTTAAAATACTACAGACTGATGAGGTTTTGACAGACTTTTTGTTGTAAGGTAGGGTGTTCCCAAAAACGAAGGAGAGTTGTATCCATATGCAGTGAGTTTATTGACAGAATAAACATAAGCAAATCCAACATGGCGACCAGAGAACCAGGAAACAGAATGAGCTCACCTAACATACAGCCATGAAGGACAAGACACGACAAAGAACACAATAAACAATGGGGTTTAAATACACAAGGGGTAAATGGCAAACAAAACACACCTGGGTACAATCAAAGAGATAATCAACAAGACAAACTACAAAGGACTACAAAACATGGTGCAAGACAGGAATCATGACATATATTAGTGCACATACAAACACCTCTATGTCATTATCTCCAACCTGGCTAATAATGGAATCACACAGATAAGTCACTTAAGAGACTCATGGCATATGAGACAGAGAGAAGAAGACAGGAAGTCACGGAGACAGGAAACGAGAAACAATAGTTCTGATCCCAAAATTTTGTGAGCTGATTTGCTGTCAACTGGCCACAAAGGCAGCTACCTACTGAGGCATCCTTATGAAAATTTAAACTCATAAGTGACTGATCTTGTGAAAAAGTTGACTTTAGCATATACTTAAAAAAAAATCTGTATAGTTTAAGGGATATATTTTAAAAAAGTATGCTTAAGTGCAAACTGAATATGTTTTCAGACACTTAATTGGGAATTTTTTTTTCAGACGCTTAATTGGGAGTTATTTTCAATTAAATGAAAATGTAGTTTCAATTTGAATTAAATGCAGTTAGTTAAATTCGAGTGCTTTTTTCAACTCACTTGAGTATTTCTTCATACAGTACGTAATTTCATAATTATTTATATTGTCTTTAAATTATGGTTGAATTATGGTTAAGTGTACTGACAAGCATTTATGGTAAACTAAAGTATATACATAGTGTTATTTCCATTAAAATTGATATGTCATGTATTTAAATATATTTGAAATTACCCATTTGTAACAATGAAGTTGCAATTTAATACATTTAAAATATATTACACAACACACAACAGGAATGTCATATGTCATGAAAATGTAAACCAACACTATATTTTACAGTCTTTGTTACATGTTACATGCATTTACTATTATAATAACAACAGTAACTTATGCTTAATTATTTATACAACTAATCTTAACCCAAACTCTAACCCTCCACTATAAAAAAACTGTGCCCGTTTTACTCAATAAAATTGAGGCAACTATTTGCATCAGCTTTTTGAGTATTTTATACTCATTTTATTTACGTTTATCCTATTAGACTTTACATGTTTTCAACTTGGACTTTTAAGTAATGGGAAATAAATTTAATCAATTTACTCTCAGTCAGTTTACTTAAAGGTTTATATTGGATAAACTTACAACTATATTGTACTATTTACCAGTCCCTCCAGGATTTCGCGATGTCGCGGTCGCAACTATTAACGCAACTTCAACAAATCCCCGTGAATTCAGTGCGCCTGGCAATTTTGAACAATCACCGCAACTTTTCTGCAACTTTGACCAAACATCGCGGTCTCCTGCGAAGCACAAACTCACTTCTTTGTTTTGTTCAGAAGAGGCAGCAGACATGTGTGCTGCCAACGTCTCACATTTACCTACAAAAATAACAGCGAGAGAGAGCGCGATCGGACTATGTGTGTGTGTGTGTGTGTGTGAGAGAGAGAGAGAGAGAGAGAGAGAGAGAGAGAGAGAGACGGATCGAACTCTGTGTGTGTGTGTGTGTGTGTGTGTGTGTGTGTGTGTGTGTGTGTGTGTGTGTGTGAGTGTGTGTGTGTGAGAGAGAGAGAGTCGCGGGCGCGATCGAACAGTGGAAACATAAAAACATAGGCTACTCCATCATTTTGTTCACAACAGGACATCATTCAAACTGCAAATTGTTTACTTATATTTGTGTACACTCGCAATAAAACACAACATTTTGCTTTTGTCACAGTCTAAACTCTTGTCAAACTGTAACCTACAACTCTCCCCCAACCACACACACACACACACACACACACACACACACACACACACACACACACACACACACACACACACACACACACACACACACACTGTTTTAAAAGCAAATCATTTATCCAACCTCATTTCAAAACAGCCATCTTTTGGACATTCATCATATCGCTTTGGTTTTCATTTCTTGTCCTCAGAGTCGGAGCACTAATCTGTGTATTTTTAAGTTACACATTCTACATTGATTAAAAAAGAAAATCAAATGTGGTTTTAATAGTAGTATTATTTTATACGGAAATCAATTATATATAATTCAGATGAGAATAAAGTTAAGGTTAATTAAAATTAAGGAAAACAAATATATTGATCTGAAATATAGCAAATTAAATTTAAATTCATTCAGGTACAATTACCAAAACTATCTCAAGTTCTTTTTGTATTTTTATTAATTTAATTAATAAACTAATTATATAAAACAATTGTCCGTGCACTACAAATAAACTGGTTCTGTGCCTTTATTAATAAAACTTGTTTTACAAATACAAGGCTTAAGACATTTATAAAAATGCCTTCTGCATTTCATGCTTTTCACTCTATTACCGAAATCGTACCAAACCGTGACATCTGTGTACCGTTCCACCCCTAATATTTATACATACAATGCATGGTAATTTAGAGGTAACGTTAATGTACTGTAGTATATCACCTCCTATCATCTATAACATGCGCAAAAAAAGATATATCAATAAAGGAAAGGAAAAAGCATAATATGAGCACTTTAAGTAAAAATCTATCTACCTTTGCTGTTTTAACCTATAAAAACAAATTCCAAAGAACACCGCAACTTTCATCGCAACTTTTTAGAAAAGCGGCCGCAAAATCAGGAATTTTAGGCCACAGCAATCAGAAAAAAGGCCCGCGAAATCCTGGAGGGACTGATTTACAAATTTCTCATTGCAAGTCATACATTTTATGTTCCCTATGTTTATGTTTTATGTTTTTCAAGTTACATATTATATATGAAATATTGTGTTATATAACGTATATATAATATAATTTTATATTTTTAAAATTTATTTAAATGTTTTTACATTTTTCTAAAAGTGCCATGACACAGTAAACAATCATCTCAATACAAAACATTTGTTCACTTGACAATGTTACAGTGCAACAATGCAACATACAGTACTTAATTTTTTCACCTTTACATAAAGTAAAAAAAATAAGTACTAGTACTTTAAGTACTAGTAAGTACATGTTGATTAATATTAAATTTAGTACTTAAATGTGTAATTAATCACTGCAACAAAGACACCTTAAAATAAAATGCAACCACATGTACTCTCTTTAAGTACATGCTAGTGGTCTTTTATTTCATTAATATTATATCTATATATTATTATTATTATTGTTATATTATATTATATCTGTAAGTACATTTTTATATTAACATATACTTAAAAGATTTGAAGTGAACTAAAGTGAACACTAAATTGAGTTAAACACAATTCTTTTCCAAAAGGGGCTCTATGCCTTAAAAAAAGGTTTTGCATTAAGAATTTTTATTTTTTTTAATAATCCTACATATTTCTTAAAATCTACACAATAGTATATATATAATGTGATCATCACGGTGAGTGTAATTACAGTGAGATGTTTAATATCCAGTTTACCTCTGCATGAACACTTTTGACTTGGGTCAGTAAGCAGTCATCCAAAACACCCTTGAAATTAACAACAGAACATCATAAATAAATAAAAAAATAAAAAACACACACAACCCCAATCAACCAAACAAAATTACCACTTAAAACATTCGTGCAACTGTATAGCAATGTGCATTCAAAATGTCTTTACTGCAGCAACTACCCACAAAACCCTATAAGATTGAAGTGGTGAGATTTGTACTGGCAAGCAGCGCTCATGTTTTCTTCAGATAATATAAAAAAATATAGTTTGTTTTACAGCTCTGCGGATAGATGTGGGTATGGAGTGATGGAGGAGCGAGTGTGATGAGAAATGTATTGATCTGAATGTTGTGTTTGCTCTCATAAAAAGAGTGTGTGTGGTGACAGACTACTCTATTGACTGACCACACATTGTCCTTCGCTAGTGTGAGTATGTGAGTGTAGGATATGATTAAGTAAACAGAAGGAGCAAAACTGTAATCTTTTGTTTTTCTTACCATTCATAACCCTTAAAATTCAACAAGCTATAGGCTTCTTCCATACAAAATAGTGCAACGAGGATACTTTTGAGTCATTATTTTGTTGGTCTTATCATTATCATAAAATTGCTGTGAGTGTGGGATTTTAACAAATAACACATATGATTTTCATTAAGAGTTCTCAGTTTTCTGTTCATCAAGGTTGAGCAGAACCCTCTCTGACCCCTATGGATGGTTACAAGCCCCCAAAACACCACCCATTCCCAGGCCGGGGAGTTCCTCTATGACCCCGAGTGGCCTTTCACGCAAACCCTTAATGTGAGAACCCTCACAGCTGCTGCAATGAGAAACGCAGTTACTTTTCCAATATGCTGATTCCATGTCCATTAGCTTAAGCGGTCCTCGGGTGGCTAATACTGAAGATACCGACAAACAAGCTGGAGCTTGCTAGCAAAATCCAAGAGTTAAACCACTCCTAAAGATGCAGCGTTCAGGTGAGTCCAGGCCCAGGCCTGTATGATAATCAGGGGTAATATTAGAGGCTGTTCCTCTTTGTCTATGTCTGTGTGTCCATTCTAATAGAGGCTGACAGTTAGCTTTGCTCTTTTATGATCTTTGCGTCACTTGGAATCAGTCATTGTGAAATCAGGCAGTAAGAGGAGGGCAGGGCAGGGCGTATGTGAACACCCTGCCTCCCTCGCTGCATTCACACACACTCTCTCTCACTCACACACACACACAGACGGGTGTGGGTGAAAGCCAGGCCTTTTTCTAGATGTGGGTCACTCTGCTCTTGCCTGTAAAGCTGTATTGATTTTTTTCTCCAGTCAGAAAAAAAATAATAATATGCAGCCACTGTCACTTCTCTTGCTGCTTTTCTCTTTTCCATCCAGATATAGACAAACAATGGATGCATTTGATAGAGCAAGGACCTGATGATTTGAAAGACAGTCAGTCAGACAAGAAATTATCTGACCCCCACCCCCTGCTTTAAAAGTGTGGAGCTTCACCCATATGATTGTCTGTGCAGAGAATGTAGTCAATTGGAAGGAACTGATTTGTCTCTCTCTGTGTGTGTGTGTGTGTGTGTGTGTGTGTGTGTGTGTGTGTGTGTGTGTGTGTGTGTGTGTGTGTGTGTGTGTGTGTGTGTGTGTGTGTGTGTGTGTGTGTGTGTGTGTGTGTGTGTGTGTGTGTGTGTGTGTGTGTGTGTGTGTTTGTGTTTGCTTAGCTATAGTTTGGAGACAAAATTGTCCTCAAAAGTTACATTTGACAAAGCCACCTTTAGGGGCTATTTGTAAATAAATACAAATAAATAAATAAAAAATACATATATATGTATATATATACACACACATATATATGTATACATATATATATTTTATTTTATTTTATATATATATATATAATAAAAAAATATATATGTATACATATATATGTGTGTATATATATATATTTTTTTTTTATTTTTTTTTTTATTATTAGTAAAGATTTAAATAGTAAAGATGTGTTGTATATCTTATTTTACTTTCAGCTATAATTTAGGGACAAAACTGTCACAAAGAGAATTTGAGATTGTCCATTACCAAAGGTAAAAACGATTTATAATTGAAGTAACGTTTAAAAAAAAAATGGAAGCTTGATTGGACAAAAAGCAGCAATTCGCCTTGTTTTCCTCTCTTTTAAATGTTCATTCTGTAGTTTGGTGCTAATTTCAAAATCAATGATGTTGTTGTGAAGAGACTGAAGCACACTAACATGAGATGAAGAATGTACTCATATTAGTTTTCCATAAAAAAAGTGTTGCAACTATGTATGGTGTATGTAACCCCTCTTGATGTATTCTGCCATGTTGAAATGACGTGACCCGTGATTTCACTAAATATTGAAGAGAATCCTCACGATCACTGGCTATATATGTCCTCATCAGAATTTGTAGGCTGATATGGCCGAAGCAGCAGAAAATGTCTGAAGCCAGATGATAGAAAGATGGCATATCCATACGGCAAAGACTGAATCCATATGGCATTCACAATGTGGAAAGAATCCTGAATAGCGCTGCCCAAGTCGATGTATAAAAAAATTACAGCCCACGGGCAATGTATGAAAAAGAACAACTTGAACATTAAAACGTCTCTTTTTGTGATCCACAAAAGAAAGAAAGTCCAACACTCTCATTGCAATTTGTAACTGTTTTATGTTTTGGCAAATTGGTGGCTAATTCGTATGAATTCGCACAATCTTTGCATTCATATTTGTTACACTGACCGTTAGGTTCAGGTGTGGGGTTAGGGTTGGACCTCCAAATATACGTTTTTGTACGATTCATTTTGTATGAATTCATACAAAATCACAACCTTGTAAAATAGTTATGGTTTCACATGAGACTGGGTTGGAAAATCTTATGAGTTTGGAAAAATATGAGTGTAAAACATATATATTTTATTTATGTGTAAACTAACACTTTAAATGGTTACAAACATATTCTGAAAACTTTACGAATTGATCTGTCACTTTTGAGAAAACTCAGACATGTAAACTGAATTTGGAATGACGGGCCAAGACCATGAAAATGAAATGAACAGCACATGTCAAGAGTTCAGAGCCCTCTCAACATCATCGTGCCATGGCCTGACCTTTACACTCGTGCTGATCTTCAGTAATTCTGAACGGATAACGCTGAATAAATAAAGCTCATCTTTGCTGGTTGAAATCCCTGCATTTTCAACACAATTATGTATGAGGCAGAAATGGAAAGTTAAGTTAAGAGATGTAGCAGAAACATTCCATACTCACTTCCCCAATAGCGCCATTTAGCCCTCTCATTAGCTCGCTATTCGTTATCAAGCATGCTGTAGGCCTTTTCTCAATTACACTCATTTCAGTTCTGCCTGGTAATTACATTCAACTCTGCTACCTGTAAGGTGGGCAACTGTAAATTAATTTGTAAGTTTTTTTGTCTTTTTCTCTTGGGAGGTCAATGGTGGGACGTTATTCAACGCAGCAAAGTAGCAGTACAAGAAAATCACCTCATGCATAGAGACATAAAAATAAAACATCTTTCATATTACAATGTACATAATAATTTATGTAGATATGGTGGTATTAACACTAGGTCATCATCTACAACTGAGGGAAAAAAAATCTTATTTTCTTATGTAATATCCATATAATGATGTTCACTTCCATGATGATGCTTATGCTCAGGAGCAATATTTTCTGTTGAATGCTCATTTTGCCTCATAAGGCAACTAATGCTTGAGCTTCACAGTTGCTCAGTCCATGTGTAGGCATATCATTCAAGATTGCTTGCCCATGTGTGCATCACGGGGCTCCTACCCGTTTGTATGCAGAACAAATCACTTCATAATGCAAAATGACAAACAATTGGCAAACAAATAGAACTAGTTGGCTGGTGACTGCAAAACTATATGGTTTCTTATACATCTTTGAATGATTGAACACCTCAACAATTGAATTCTACAGGAATGTAGATCTCTAGTAACTAGAATGAGTACCCCTCAAGTGCACTGGACGTACTTTGAGTGGTTCTCATTTCCTCCGCAGCTTTAACTGCTTGCTCAAGCATCTTGCTGATTAGTGGTAGGATAAATCAGGCTTGGGAGGGTGACACACACACATTGACAAGCTGCAGTGCTTGTTTGTGACACTGGAAAGACTTAACAGCTACTAATGACCAATTAGCTAATTACCAAATGCCCATTTCATATGGGTTCCTCATGCTTTACATTAAGTGTCCCCTTATCTAACTTACATTCACTAGAATACTGCCTTGATGAAGAAGCTTTTTCTCTTAGAAACTCTGTAAAGTAAAATAAAAACAATAAGATACAAATGCCGTTTGTGTTTCTGCTAACGCTAACGGTTTCACTGTCACACATACCCACACACAGACATCAAGCATGTTTGTGGTGGTGTACTGCTCTCAGGCATTAAGTGTCAAATGAGAGACTTTACTATAGTGAACTGCCACTACTTTAACGTGCAGTGCATTCTAGGAGCAACCGCATAGTTCAAAGTATTGCCGCAAAAAAATGATGACAGATGCCAAACGTTTAACATGACGTGCACAGGGCTGAACATCTGTGCATGCTGACAAAGAAAGAAGTACTATATTCTGATAAGGATGTATTATCACATTTCTGCATAGTTCTCATGAATCTGCTCGCCATTGTGAATTGCTAGGCCTGAAACATACTCTACACTCAAGTTTGACCGCATTTACATTATGTGGTTCAAGTGACCCACTTCCGATTTTTTGCCCACATGTGACACAGATCGAATATGACTCAAACGTGTAATCAGAAAATGTTTCCGATATTCTCAGATCGCTTTCAGGCCTCATTCATATGTGGAAATAAATCTGATATTAATCATATATATTAATTTGGTCCACCATGTATGCGGACGGATATAATATTCCGTATTTTATTGAAGAAGTGGCTGTGGGGAATAACGTCCGCTCGGGTGGACACCAACCACGATTAGAGCAGCGATCATTGCTACATTCGCTCAGGCTGCCACAAGGGCTCTCCTCTTTTTTTTCCCCCCACCTTAAGAGACCAATGTTTTACTGATCTTTAAAGATGGCGCGGAAAGCAAAAGCTTGTATTATAATTTTTTTGCCTTTACGGCCTAAGCGTTTCCGGGTCAGCATGTCTACCTTGGGTTGTTTAGCCAACCGTACAGTGTAAATGCAGATATCGGATAGGGGTCACTTTTAAACAAAGACGTAAGCTGGTCATCAGAAAAAAACCCCGGATATAGTCCAAACATTGAAATTGGGTATTATGACCTGTAGTGTTAAATGCGGCCTATGTGAATGCACGAGATTAATGGCTTAATTCCCCCTTGAGTACAGGGGTTTGTTACTATAAGAGTAATGCAATAATACACGTGTGTTTTTGTATGGTTTTTGTATGTGTGTTTTTTTTTTGTGTGTGGTTATATGACCGTCACATTAAACTGTCTTTGAAAATAAGTTAATTTGACTACTTTTCAAATGCTTTTTATGTAAATATGTTTTTGTTTTACCATAGTTCCAGACTTTCCCAATAATTATTTATAATATATAATTTTCATCATGTACTTTTACACAAATTATGACGGTATCTAAGTTGTAGCGTACTTTCCACCACACCCCCAAATAGTTTTTGATCAAAAGTTAGTGTACTTGTTACCAAGGACACTAGTCAGCGAAGAGCATGCATGAGATGACAAAGAAAAATCTGAATAGTAAGCATAGAATTTGTTCCGAAAAATTATAAAATTATTTTTTTGATGCATGAATGTCCAGTGTTGAAACAGTGTGAAAAGTGTTTTAAGGAAATGTATGTCTTGTCAGTAGTGACAATTAGCTGATTTAACACCAAAAACTCTCCATTTAGGTACTTGCATAGTGTATGTTTTCAATCCTTCTTCCTGTTGATGACTCAACCAAACTCAGTCCCCTGACCTATCAAACACATCAGTGAGTGTTATATGCTTACATGCACAATGCTAACACCAATTTATGTGCAAAAGAAAAGAGATATAATACACCTATTTTTGTTTTCACACACACACACACACACACACACACACACACACACACACACACACACACACACACACACACACACACACACACACACACACACACACACACACACACACACACACACACACAATATTATAATATGACCTTGCTTTGCTCAGTATTGAATGATTAACCAGTTCAGTCTGATGATTACAAGTTCAAAAGAATCTGGAGTTAATGCACATGAGCTGAGTGTGCTACTGGTTAACAGCACATCAACAGCTTACTCTCTCAGTGTACAGGTGCAGCGCTCAGATGATCAAGGGCTCTTTTAGACATGCTGGTTTCCCATTTACCCAAAATACACACATCTACACACCATCTCATTTGAGAGAGAATCTTACCCTTTGTACAAGTCTTCTGTTCATTGTTAATATTTTCCTTATATCAGAACATTATCTAACAGCGAATTAGGTGTCTATTAGGTCAGTGGTTCCCCACCCTTGTCCTGGAGAACCCCCAGCAATGCACATCCAGGATGTCTCCCTAATAAAACCCAACCAATTCAACTCTTCAGGTCATTAGTAGAAAAACCTGAAATTATTATGTCAGATAGGAACTACTTCCAAAATATTGAGTCTTGGGAAGGCTTCAGAAACAGGGTAGGAAATCACTGCATTAGGCATCTTTTGTGGAATGAGGTGCTTTAGCATTAGCACTGTATTCAGGAAGTACAGGAGAAACGCTTGACTGACTTTTTTCATGCGCTTTGTCTTAAAACTCACTACAGCGATTATTTCAAGAGTTTCTCAGAACACTTTGCATAAAGTCATAAAAATAATGAGGCCTAGCACCAAAATAAAAGGTGTGTCGATAATTCTGAGTATTGTAGAAGATTTCGCAAGTGACTAAGTGCTAAACAAATATTAGCATGTAATTGTTTCACTCCATCTGAAAAAATATGATTAAAAGTATTTGGCTTCTTAGAATCTAAAAAGTGAGTTTATCATTACCACATTACATACACAAACACACTTTTGTCGCTTTCAGACTAGAGCTTTTCATGTGGACTCGAGTCCTTGTGATGTCAGACTTTAGGTTGTTGGTTAGTTCGAAAGTAGTTTTCCAAACTCGTGTGTGCACCACCAAAACACACCCAAGTCTTCTTGAAAGTGATCTGGGGTGCAGATCATGCATAGTTTCATCAGCTCACTCACTCTCTTGGCTCTTAAAAAACAAGCTCCATTTTTCATATCCTTAAAGGGATAGTTCAACCAAAAATGAAAATTCTGTAATTTATTACTCACCCTCATGTCATTCATTGACTACCAAATTTAACTATTATGCACTAACATTTAAATTAATAATCTGATACAATGCACTTATTGTGTGCATACATGTTTTTTCAATGTACTTTATATAAACAAATACCTGCATGTAATTACAGCTATAATTAATTTCTGTAATTCCATCTATAATTAGACAGTTGGGCCTTTCCTTACTCATTAACCCACTTTTAAACCTATCCATATCACCAAACCTAACCCTTATCCCCCACCAAACCCTTAACCCATATCCCACCTCAACAGCAGCACAAGTGTTTACAATACAACATGGGCACAATAAGTGCATTACTTAGTTTCTGATATAAGTATGCAGTTAAAAACACTGAATATAAAGTGTGGCCAGCATTTAAATAAATACTTTGCTAACTAAAAATTATTGCGGGTTCACTTATTGTGTTATTATTGGCAGTAGATTAGCAGACAGAAAATATGATGCATTAAAAAGAAAAAAAACATCACAATAAAATGTAATGTGGATCGACCACGCGGAGAATGCACTCTCTGCCGGCGGATGTGCGGCCAGCGAAAGCATGCCTATCTCCGTGCTGCGCAATCGGCTAGCTCTCTCTCGAGACGGCAATGGCGCTTCAGCCACGCTGTCTATTCCAAGGAAGAAGAAGCGTCGCAGCCAAGGGCAACCGGAGAGTATGGAAGTTGGTGTACGCACGCCGGCCGCGTCCCCGCGTGCTTCACTTTCTCCTACTTGGACGACATCACCGGTCCTGTTTGTAGGAGACCAGCGCCCCCCCTCCCACGTGGAGGGCCTCGTCTCCTTCGGCGGATCTCTCGAGCGCAACGACAGCCTGTCCATCGCCGCTTCGGAGGATGAGTGGCCGGGCTCTCTCGACCCTGTCACCGCTTCTCAGTTTGTGGCTAGTGGTTCAGCGACCAGGACAAACTCATACGCCGAAATGCTTCGGATCCTGACGAAGGCCGTCACGGACCTCGAGCTAGAGTGGACCACGGCCAAGGAGCCGCCGCGTAGTCGGCTGGATGGATGGTTGCTGTCGGGGCGCCATTAGGGCCCTCGTTACAAACCAGCGCCATTTTTCCCCGAGGTCCACGAGGAGCTCACCATGGCCTGGTGCGCTCCGTACTCGGCCTGTGTGGAATCTGCAGTTTCCGCGACGCTTTCCTCTGTGGATGGCGCAGCGGAAAAGGGTTATGAGTCTTTGCCGCCCCTCGAAGAGGCCGTGGCTGCTCATCTTTACCAGAGCACTGCAGCTAGCTTGCGAGCTAGAGCCTCTCATCCCAACAAACCCTGCCGAAACACCTCAGCCCTCGCTGGACGCGCGTATTCCGCCTCCGGTCAGGCTGCATCGGCCCTGCAAACGATGGCCGTGTTGCAGGTCTACCAGGCCAAACTCCTCCAGTTCATTGACGAGGCTGGCCCGGACCCGGAGGCCTTTCGAGACCTGAGAAGTGCTACAGACCTAGCGCTGCGTGCTACTAAGGCTACACCACAGGCCATCGGAAGGAACATGGCAAGCTTGGTCGTGCTCGAGCGCCATCTTTGGCTCAACCTCACCGAGATCAAAGAAGCCGACAGGACTAGATTTCTCGACGCCCCGGTTTCCAGCTCCGGTCTCTTCGGCCCGGCAGTGAAGGGATTCTCGGAGAGGTACACAGAGGCACAGAAAGCGTCCCAGGCTATGCGACACTTCTTGCCGAAACGCTCAAGCTCCACGACCAGCAAGCCCAAGCCACAGCCTTCGCCTCATCCAGCCAAACCGGTGAAGCAGGCCTCTCAGCCCCACCCCGTGGCCGCTGATAGCCACCGCCAGTCAAGGCCCGCAAAGCGCTACCCGCTCCCCCGACGTCAAGGCCCGCGGCCCAGCGCCGTCATTGACCAGGTACCTCCGAAGTCGTCCTAGCACAAGGAGGGTAGAGAGAGGGCTCGTGTCTCGTGCTAGCCGGACCACCCTCGAAAAAACCAGCAAAACTTCCCACAGCTCCCTGTTCAGTTTAGGCGGCTGGGGATTTTATTATTGTAAACAGGCCCGCAGCAGTGAGCGCGTCTTTGCAAACAAACGCCGTTTTCACGGCGACCCAAATAAAGCACAAAAAGAGCATGTTTCACAATCACAACACACGGGTTCACGGTCCCCCTTCACTAGGTGGCCCCCTCCCTGTTGTAACACTGACTTCCCCCGGGCAAAAGCCTGTATAGTCAGTCAAACACTCAGTATGTGCACAAATCACATTATAAGGGTATCAGGTCCCCTATGTCCCTATGTCCTAGGTCCTATGTTAGGCGGCCCGTCCCATTCAGTGTGTCATGCCCTAGCCACACGGGCCATGGCCTGGCAAGCCATCCCCGGTGTGTCGAGTTGGGTTATAAACACTATAAAGCGAGGCTACTCGCTCCAATTCGCTCGCAGACCCCCGAAATTCCAGGCGGTTATCGAGATGTCGGTGAGAAGCAGCGTGGGTCACGTGCTACGCACCGAAGTTCAGAATTTATTAGCAAAAGGAGCGATAGAGTCAGTCCCTCCCACGCAAATGTATTCGGGGTTTTACAGCCGCTATTTTCTAATTCCAAAGAAAGACGGCGGACTCAGACCCATACTAGATCTGAGACATTTGAACAAGGCTCTCACGAGACGGCCTTTCAAAATGTTAACACTCGAACAAATTCTCGCGCAATTTCGCCCGGGCGATTGGTTTGTTTTCAATGGATCTGAAAGATGCATATTATCATATTCATATCGACCCTCGTCTCAGGCCATTCTTGAGATTCGCCTTCGAGGGGAGGGCATATCAATACACCGTTATTGGATGCAGCGCTCTCCCCACTGAAAAGTCAGGGAGTGCGCGTGCTGAATTATCTCGACGACTGGCTGGTGCTGGCGCAGTCGAGAGACGAACTGATAGTTCACAGGGATTTGATTCTCAGCCATCTAAAATACCTGGGGCTCAAAATCAATGTGACAAAGAGCAAACTGACCCCGCAGCCAGACTGTTGTCTTTCTCGGCACGGTTTTAGACTCGGTGACAATGAAAGCGCGGCTCACTCAAGAGCGCGCGCTCTCTATACAAACACTGGCGGCTGCGTTTAGGGCGCGCGAGCGAGCGCCTCTGAAGAAATTTAAGAAACTGCTTGGTCTAATGGCAGCTGCATCGTCAGTACTCCACTTGGGATTACTGCGCATGCGCCCGCTGCAGCACTGGCTGAAACGCCGTGTGCCAACCCATGCATGGCAGTCAAACAGCCTGCGCATTATGGTGAATCACGGGTGTTTAAGAACACTGATTCCCTGGTGGGCTCAGGACTGGTACCAAATGGGGGTGACCATGGGGGTAGTTTCCAGGAGGAAGGTGTTTTTTAAGGACGGGTCCAACCTCGGTTGGAGAGCGCTGGACAAGGGCAAGCCTGCCTCCGGCCTCTGGTCGAGCACGGAGCAGAGCTTACATATCAATTGTCTGGAATTGAAAGCAGTTGGTTTGGCCCTGAAAGCTTTTCTGTCAAACCTCAGGTGTCACCACGTCTTAGTCCGTACGGACAACATGTCAGTGGTGGCCTACATAAATCGCCAGGGTGGCATCAGGTCAGGCAACCTGCATGCTATGGCGAGGGAACTCCTCCTGTGGGCACAAGCCAGTCTGAGCTCTCTTACCCCTTTTCCACCAAAGCGTTTTGAGAGCCGGTTCGGAGCCGGTGCCTGCGCGCGAACCAGTTCTTTGTGTTTCGACAGCCAAAGAACCGGTTCTCGGCCAGGAAAACTGGTTCCAAAGCGGCACCAACTCTTTGCTGGACTAGAACCAGAGAACCGTTCTTTTACCACGTCATGCTTACGTCGGGGGCTGGGGGCGGGTTTAGATGTGTCCTAAACATCTTTTCTGACCGCAAAGCCAGGAGAAACATTTGCAGAAACACGATGTAGTCCGCCATTGTAATTGTTATGCTTGAAGTTGGCGCAAGCGTTTCTAGCTTTTTTTTAATTTTTTTTATTGAAAACATTATGTAAGCAAAGAAGAAAACAGTCACAAAATAGAACAAATAAACTGAGAGAAAAAAAAGACAAGAAAGGTGTACATAACTAATCAGAAAAGATAACATATCAAAGGAAAAGATTAAAATACTTACATATTTCAATTGTTTTTAAAGCCTTCTTGGTTCACGAGTTAGAGATAATCCCAAAGTAATGTTGTACTTGCAAGCGTTTCTAGCTGAGACGTAAAGCGACGTACACAGTGACGTAACGACGTCGTTCGCTGGGCGCTCTAGAAGTGGAAAAACAAACAGGTTCTGAGGAGGTTCGCAAGTTGAACCAACTCCGAACCAACTTTGAACCAGCACCAGTTCCGAACCCGTTCTTTTTTGGTGGAAAAGGGGTATCTGAGAGCAGCGCACATCCCGGGCGCCCAAAATCTGGGCGCGGATATGCTCTCACGGGGCAACGCTGCCCTAAGCGAGTGGTCCCTGAACCCTCAGACGGTCAGTCTAATATGGGAGATGTTTGGCGAGGCCGAAGTCGACCTTTTTGCCTCGAGAGCAAACACCCACTACAGGGTGTTCTTCTCGAAGAACAGGGCTCATCCCTGGCCCAGCCGCCCCCTTTATGCTTTCCCCCCCCGTTTCGATGATCCTACAGGTCATCGAACGGGTCAGGGAGAGCGGATGCCCAGTCCTTCTGGTGGCTCCTCTCTGGAAATCCAGACCGTGGTTTCCGGAGCTGGTTCAGTTGTCAGGCACGATCCCCTGGCCTATTCCAATGAGGAAGGATCTCCTCACACAGGCCAACGGAACGATATGGCATCCCCGACCCGATTTATGGGCCCTCCATATGTGGCCCCTAAACGGGTACCCGGGGACCTTCCTGACAGAATCTTGAGCACTATCTCTGAAGAAAGGGCCCGGTCTACTCAGCGCCTGTATGCTTTGAAGTTGTCGGGTTTTTCTAGCTGGTGCTCGAAAAATCAAGTTGACCCAGAGTCATGTGAGGTATCTGTGGTACTCTCCTTTCTGCAGGGGCTACTGGACGCGGGCCGCACCCCGTCCACGCTCAAAGTTTATGTGGCAGCCATCGCAGCGCATCATGCTTTGGTGGCTGGCCACTTACTGGGAAGAAATGACCTGGTGGTAAGGTTTCTGAAAGGCGCTGGGAGAATTAACCCCTCCAGGCCCCCTTCGGTGCCGCCCTGGGACCTCTCCACGGTCCTTAGGGCCCTGAAGGGACCGCCTTTCGAGCCGCTCCAGTCGGTTGATCTAAAACCACTCTCGCTAAAGACTGCTCTCCTGTTGGCATTGGCATCTATCAAGCGAGTGGGAGATCTGCAGGCTCTCTCTGTGAGTCCTGCATGTTTGGAGTTTTGGAAGGATGACTCCAGAGTCATTCTCAAACCCAGGCATGGGTACGTACCCAAGGTGCTATCAACGCCGTTTAGAGCACAAGTTATTACGCTATCAGCCCTTCCCGCTTCGGCTGAGGATGGGGAGGTTAATCTTCTCTGCCCTTTCAGGGCGCTGAGAAGCTATCTGGAGCGATTTGCGTCTTTTAGACAGTCAGAACAGCTGTTTGTCTGCTTTGGTGGCCGATCTAAGGGTGATCCAGTCACGAAGCAAAGACTGTCTAGATGGATAGTGGATGCCATTTCTATGGGCTATACATCAGTGGGTCAGGTTTGCCCTATAGGTGGATTAAGACCCGACGGTGTCTGGTCTTGCCCTCAAAGATTACTGTGCATAATCATATACATATATATATATATATATAAAACCCGCTTGTGGCCGGTTATAAAATTGTGCTAATAATTCCGACAGTGTCTGGTTTTGTTAGTATATTCTGTCAGTTGTACTGACTCATATATAATTTTCAGGCCAGACAGTGTCTGGTCTGTTATGTATATAAATATATTTGTTGGGTTCTGGCTTGTTCTGTTAGCTCAGGGGTCCTGAGTTGCAGGGCAACCAGTTACTTAGGGTGCGGCGTTTTGCATGGCGTCCACACTGCGTATAGCTACGCAATACGAAGTGACCATTCGAAAGGGAACGTCTCAGGTTACTATTGTAACCATAGTTCCCTGAGAACAGGGAACGAGACGATGCGTCCATCGACGCCATGGGAACGCCCCCAGCGTGACTGCGTCTGAAGCATCTATGTCAACTAGTCCAATGGAAAGAATGAGCGTCACGGGCGGGTGACGTCATGACCAGGATATGATAAAAGCACATCCGGTGCAAACCGGCATTAGCTTCGAAAATTGCCGAAGCAAGCCGATCACAGGGATGCAGGAAGTATGGCAGGGTGACGCATCGTCTCGTTCCCTGTTCTCAGGGAACTATGGTTACAATAGTAACCTGAGACGTTCCCTTACGAAGGGAACTCAACGATGCGTCCATCGACGCCATGGGAACGAGAATACCCAAAGCGCCAGAATTCCAAGTACCTGAGTGTCAGTCTGTTGTAACTAAGCACTAAGCACCTGAGAACCTGGGGCAGCATCCAGGTCCAAGCTGTAAAACCTCATGAATGTGAGCGGTGAGGACCAGCCCGCCGCATCACAAACGTCTTGGAGAGAACTCCAGATAATACGCTTAGAAGCCATACTCCTAGTGGAATGAGCCCTGACCACCAAATGGTTGGCCAGAAGACTCACAAGCAAGAAGAATAGTCTCGACTATCTATATGCTCAATAGGTTGGATTTTCTCGACAGAGAAGTCCGATGAACATAAGTGTCCAGTGCTCGCACTGGCACAAGAGGTTCAGCTTTTCCTGGTCCGAAAAATGGGGGAGGACAGAAACCTGCAGCACAATAGGCCTCGGAATAATGGTAGGCACCTTTGGAACATATCCATGTTTCGGGTAAGATTGCCTTGGCCATCCCGGTGCACTCAAGGCAGGTGGGGACCGAAAGGGCCTGAAGGTCTGACTCTTATAGGGACGAAATAGCTAGCATAAAATAGTCTTAAAAGAAAGGAACTTCTCTGAGACCAAATCTAAGGGCTCGAAGGGAGCCCCAGATAGGCCTTCTAGAACTATTGCAAGGTCCCAAGCCAGCACCTTAGTGCAAGTTGCATGCCTCAGCCTCAAAGTGCCACGAAGGAAACGAGTGATCAGGGGGTCTCGACCCAAAAATGTACTACCCACCAGGGCGTGGAAAGCCGCAATGGCCGCCACACATATTATACCTTAAGCGTGGAAGGACATAGACCTGATACAAAGCGTTCTTGCAGAAACTCGAATACTGTGTTTACTGAACAGTTAACCGGATCCCACTGACGCTGGTAACACCAAGAAGTGAAAAACTCTCGAAATAGTGAATATAGTTTCCTCGTAGCGGGAGCTCTGGAGCTTAGAATGGTCTAAACAACCTCGGTTGAGAGACCACTCTCTATGAGTTGGGCCCCCTCAGAGGCCAAACCCACAGTTCCCAAATCCCCTGCCGGGGGTGCAATATTGCATCCCCTGCCTGAGACAGAAGGTCTCTCCTGATCGGGACCTCCAAGGGAGGTCCGTCGAGGAGAAAAATTAGGTCCGCAAACCAAATTCAGCTCGGCCAGGGTGGTGCTACTAAATAGGCTTATTCCATCCTGGCGGATTCACTCCAGAACTCCTGGGAGCAGAGCAACGGAGGGAAATGCGTACAGACGTAGCCTCGGCCACGTCTGCACCATAGCATCCAGCCCCGAGGGGACTGGTTGAGTGAGGGATAACCAGAGTGGACAGTGCGTCGTATGCTGAGACGAGAACAAATCCACTTCTGCCTGGCCGTAAAACTCCCATATTTGCTCCACCGCCTCGGGGTGGAGTCCCCTGGCCTCAGCCCCTGCCTCGACAGGGTGTCTGCTCCAATATTCTGGCCCCCCCTGGAATATACACTGCCCTCAGACAGCGTAATTTCTTGAGGGACCAAAATAAGAGGCCACCAACGTGTTGTCTGTGGGTCAAGAACCAGAGTTTCCTCCATATAACCAAGGCGCGGGGATACTGCCGCGTGATCTTGATCGTAAGGAGTGGGTTTCCCCTCAGGGAGAACCCTCTGGTCCTGAGCCACCTCTGTAAAGGTCTCACGTACAGCAGGTCAAAGGGTATCACATTGGACGCTGCTGCCCTGAGGCCTAACAGTCACTGTTCCAGAACAACACATGATGGCCCCTCAGGTCTGGGAGGAGATGTCTCAACGCATTGAAGACGACCATCATCTCTAGGCAATTCATGTGCCAAGAGAGATGATGACTCCTCCACAAGCCCTGAGCTGAGCGACCTTCCAATACCGCTCCCCAGCCGGTGAGGGAAGCATCTGTCGAGATCACAACTCGATGGCAAAGAGCTCCCAACACCGGACCCTGGGTTAAGAACCAGTGTTTCCTCCATATAACCAAGGTGCGGAGACACCGCCGCGTGATCTTGATCATACGAAGTGGGTTTCCCCTCGGGGAGAACCCTCTGGTCCTGAGCCACCACTGTAAAGGTCTCATGTACAGCAGGCCAAAAGTTATCCCGTTGGACGCTGCTGTCACAAGACCCAACAGTCTCTCTAACTGTTTTACAGTGCGTGACTGGCCTAGCCTCAGCTCTTTTGTGGCTGTTAGGATAGCAGCTACACGAACGGGCGACAGAGTGGCCCGCATCGTCACTGAATCCCATACCACACCAAGGAAAGTGGTTCTCTGTACTGGAGAAAGCACACTCTTCTTGGCATTGAGCCTCAACCCCAACATCTGCATAGGAGCGAGAACGACACCTCGGTGCCGAACCGCTAACTGTTCTGATTCCGCTAGAATCAGCCAGTCATCTATGCAATTCAGAATGCATATACACTGCAGCCTGGCGGGGCCAGAGCTGCGTCTACACGCTTCGTGAATGTGCGGGGTGATAGAGCTAGACCGAAAGGAAGTGCCTGATACTGGTGTTCTTTGCCCCAAAGAAAACCTCAGGAACCTCCTGTGCTGAGGGAGGATGGAGATATGGAAGTATGCGTCTTTTAGATCTATCGTGACAAACCAGTCCTCGGATCTGATTTGAGTCACGATCTGTTTGAGTGTCAGCATTTTGGAATTGAGTTCCAGCACCAAACACTCCAACAGACGAAGATCTAGTATGTGACGCAGCTCTCCATCCTTTTTTGGAACAATGAGATAACGACTGTAAAGACCCGACGCAATGTCGGGTGAGTACACCTGCTCTATAGCTTCCTTTGCTAACAGGGCCTTTACCTCTTGCTCCATTACCAGAGCCTGCTCGGGATGCACCACTGTGGGCAGCACCCCGTTGTAACGAGGAGGACGAGAACCAAACTGGATTCTGTATCCTTTCTCTACAATCTGCAGGACCCAATGAGAAATATTCGGCAGAAGCTTCCACGCTGCCAGAAAATTTACTAAGGGAACCAGCCTCTCGAGGCTGGTCTCTGGTGTTATCGAGACAGCCAATTCCGGAGCCTGAAACATAATGGCAGGAACTACCTGAACTGGCCGCTCTAAGGCCCCCCTCAGAGGGCGCGAAACCGATGCTGTGCCGCAGCATAGCATCAGCGACTCGCTGGAGACCGCTGCGCCCTGAAGCACCGAGGGTGGCAGGGTTGGCAGAACGGTCTCGTGAGGACCCCGAAATGGAACGGGCACCGTAAAATGAGGTGTACACCGCTCCACTTCGGTCGGGGCTGTCCTCACAGGCCTGATGCGTGAACATCAGGACCTTTTTTTCTTTTGAGCCGCAGCCTTCTCAGCGTGAAGAACGGTCCTCGGATCCGGCTTCTGCTTTGAAGGCTTTGGCTGCTGTGTTGTGTATGAGAAACTAGACGGCTGGAGCTGCTCACGCCCAGCAGCCCCAGGGGGTTGGACATAGCGAGGGAGAGATTATCTTGTATCTTTCTCTATGATTCCCATCAAATTGAGCCAGAGGTGTCTCTCAGTGACCACAAGGGCTGCCATCCCTGAGAGATAAATCTGTGGCCCGACGGAGTTCTCAAACCCCATCGGGCCAAACTCCCTCACTTCTGTCCAAATACCGCAGCAGGTCAGCCTGATATGCTTGTAGCACTGCTATGGTGTGCAAGCAGGCCCATGCTAGACCCACTGCCATATATGCTTTTCCCACTAGATTAAAAAATAGTTTTCTTTAATGGTTTAGTGAGAGAAGCCGACGCCTTCAGGTACGATACTGAACCGGGAGACAGATAGCTCGCAAGCGTCTGTTCTACCCGGGGTATAGCCATACCCTCTTAACCCCCAAATATCTGAATATACATGAATGTGGGGGCTAAAAGACAAGAGGAGTAAGGCTTTTTCCATGATCTAGACAGCTCGCTGTGCAGATCGGGAAAAATGGAAGGCCCCGTGATGGAGGTGGAAAAATAGAGGGAAGGAAACTCGTTTAATTTATTTTATTTTTAGGACGAGTGCCCCCTTATTTCTGCTGGCCATAAATATTTAATTTATCTACAGCCTTAGTAAACACTTCCACCAGCTTATTATTTTTTATATATATTTTTTATATATATTCACTTTATTTTATATATAATATATAAACTATCATATATATATATATATATATATATATATATAGGCTATATATATTTCTCATACGCTGGGGAAAGAGATGGCAAATTCACTTCCCCCATGATTGTGTCACTTTCAATGCCCAGCACATCTACCTCCTCGGAGGTAGAGCACTGAAGCATTGATTTCTCTCTCTCCCCGGGCGGAAGAGACCGCAGCGCGGGCTTCCGAGACCGGCGAGAGAGCACTGGATCCCTCGTGGAAAGGGAGGAGATAAGATCCGCGGACCCGTCTCCAACCCCGTAAAGAGATCCTATTCGCGATCCACAGGAATGCATTCTCCGCGCTGCCTCGGCAGACGCGGGACCTGTCACCCTGAGAATTGCGAGCCCGGCCACTTTCCTCGAAAAGTGACAGGCGGGAGCGGAGCATACGAAGCGAAAGCTTCTCACAATGTTGGCAATCAGCCCCCTCGGAGGCTGATACCGCATGCTCTACTCCCAAACACATCACACAAAGCTCGTGTGTGTCCCTACTCGTTAAATAGCGCGAGCAGGGAGAACACAGAGTTGTGCAATTGTTTAGTTTCCATAAATATATATATATATCAGACAGACAACAGTAAATATAACAGACAGTTTGACACAGATCGCTTGCTGAGGCAACAGAAGCTAATGCCGGTTTGCACCGGATGTGCTTTTATCATATCCTGGTCATGACGTCACCCGCCCGTGACGCTCATTCTTTCCATTGGACTAGTTGACATAGATGCTTCAGACGCAGTCACGCTGGGGGCGTTCCCATGGCGTCGATGGACGCATCGTTGAGTTCCCTTCGTAAGGGAACTACTCGGTTACTATCGTAACCTCAGTTCCCTGAGAGAGGGAACGAGTATTGCGTATCCCAGCCGCACTATAGTAACTGGTGAAGTTGTCGCTTCAGTCGTATAAACCTGCTATAATGGCTAATTCAGGGGTCTATATAGGCTAGGTCACGCCCCCTCGGTGGGCTCTGACGTTGGGCTAGCTCATTGGTCGCACGTCAGAGTCGCCCGCACCATTGGATGTGCAGTTGCTGCAGCACAGCCTATGAGCGTGCCAGACGCACAGTGTGCTAGCTGTGCAGCTGCAAATGCGTTTTACATATAGGCTTCAGTAAATCGAGGAAAAGGAGTTTCCCCACTGCGTATAGCTACGCAATACTCGTTCCCTCTCTCAGGGAACTGAGGTTACGATAGTAACCGACTAGTTCCCTTTCGAACGGTCACTTCGTATTGCGTAGTTTTTACATAGGGTGAAACTAAACAGGTTAAGTTACATTAACATAGAATCTTAAGTGGGTGCAGTATACAAATCAAGCTTACATTAGTAGACTTTACTGAAAATCATTAGTTCACATTATTATTTTTATTTAGTATAGGTTTACTATTACTATTAACCTACTCACAGAATGAGTTAAACATAAAACATGCCAAATTATTTTAAGTAGTGAATAATGTTATATTTATGTAGTCTTATAATCTGAAGAAATTAAACAACATTTCAATGTTTTTTTGTTTTTTTTACCAAAAACAGGTAACACTTCAATGTCACTTC
This sequence comes from Siphateles boraxobius, assembly GCF_051911475.1. Lineage (NCBI taxonomy): Eukaryota > Metazoa > Chordata > Actinopteri > Cypriniformes > Leuciscidae > Siphateles > Siphateles boraxobius. The sequence continues at coordinate 8,594,114 of NW_027508876.1, read as the reverse complement.
GTAAGCAAACCTTTTTGCTTGTTAACAACTTTAAATTGTTTAGAGGAACATGAACACACAGTATTCAACAACATATTATACCCTTTTGAATGATAACAGACACGCTTTAAAGTTTCTCAATTCCTTTGAGAAAATCAAATTGTAAGTTGATTTTTTTAAATGTTTGTAACCTGGGTTTTAGTTCCCTTTCGTTGTCACTCCGAGTTACGTCGGATGACGACGAATGGGGTTTCGCTTAGAAAGCCTATCAACTTCGAGTATTACAAAACGAGCCAATGGCAAAGAAATGCCATGGGTCTGCGGAATTTGCATGGCGTAACTCCGCCCCACCTCGTGGGTATAAAAGGAGGAAGCCGGCAGCAAGCAGATATGTTTTCGCTTCGGAGCCAAGTGTATTCTTCTCTCCACAAGCCATCTCTGAATTGTCAGCTTTACAAACGAGTACCTCGAGTGTTGGTGTGACGGCGATCTACGGCGAGAGCGTGCTTCCTGCTGATCTGTTGCAGTGGTCTGCCAGTCGGTGCGTTTCTCCCCGGGTGCTTCAACACTTGAGTTTTCTCTCACTAAAAGAGCTTACACGTGGCACGTCTTTTTAAAGATGTCTCGCCCGTGTACTTCTGGTTGCGGCAGATTGGTATCGGACTCTGAGGGGCACGAGCGTTGCATAGTATGTTTGGGCATTGATCATGCTAGAGCAGCGCTCGTGGATGACTCATGTTCTCTCTGTGGGAACATGACCATCGCGTCATTACGGTCGAGACTCCGTGAACTCGCAAGAGTGAGAGTCCCCTCATCCACCCCCCGTCCTGCGGCTGGTGGCCAGGGTGATCTGAGGGTTACGGTCTGGAACAAGGCGCCGACTATGTGTCCGCGACCCCAGCCCCCCTCTTCAATGACGGTGCCCGCTAGTGAACTGCTGATTCCCGCGGGTCTACCCTCTGGTGGCCCGCGGGCTTCAGTTGAAGCTACAGAGGAAGATGCCATGTCTGTTGCAGTATCACTAGGCGGGTTTGACTCTTCTGGAAGTGAGGGCTCGTCACAGCTGCCACCTTCCGGTGTGCATACGGCTGTGCTCGAGTCTGATCCGGAGATGACGGCCATGCTTTCCCGGGCAGCCGCGAGCATCGGACTTGAGTGGAGGCCTCCACCCTGTCCTGAGCGCTCGCGGCTGGACGATTGGTTTTTGGGTAAGGCCGCCGACCCTCGTCCTCGGCAAACCCCAATACCTTTCTTCCCGGATGTGCATGATGAGATCTCGAAGTCCTGGAAGACCCCCCTGTCTTCATCGGGACCGCTCGCTGGTCTCATCCGCCTTTCCTCCCCTCGATGAGGCAGCTGCCCGTGGGTACACTGGGCTTCCCCCGGTTGAACGCTCTGTGTCATGCAACTATGTCCTCAGAGTGCTTCTTCTCGGGGCGAGCCTAAGCACCCATCCAAAGCCTGTAGATTTTCGTCGACCCTGGTGGCGAAGTCTTACAGAGCGGCGGGACAGGCGGCTGCTTCACTGCATGCTATGGCCACTCTGCAGGTCTACCAGGCCCAGATGCTCAGAGACATGCACGAGGGTAGGACAAACCCAGGGCTCTTTGATGAGCTGCGCGCCGCGACCGACCTTGCTCTCCGGGCGACGAAGGTTACCGCGCGCTCCCTGGGTTTGGTGATGTCCACAGCTGTGGTCCAGGAGCGACATCTGTGGCTGAACCTGGCTGACATGCGGGACGCTGAGCGGACCCGTCTGCTTAACGCCCCCTTGTCCCAGGCCGGCCTCTTCGGCGGTGCAGTTGAAGACTTTGCCCAACAGTTTTCAACTGCCCAGAAACAGACCGAGGCCATCAAACACATTCTGCCCCGCCGGCCCGCTGCTGCCTCCACCTTGCCGGCCGGGCAGACGCCTCGACCTGTTTCCCGCCGAGGGCGCCCTCCTGCGGCTCCCGCCCCTCCCGCCCGGACCACGCAGCAGCCTCCACCCAGGGCCGGTCGCGGAGGAAGCCGTAAGAAGGCGCCACAGCCCTCTCCTGCCCCGCCCCCCGCTAAACGCCGGGCCAAGCGGCGCTCCTGAGACGGGCTGCTCAGGGATGATGATTGTTTCTCAGGAGGTGGTAGCAGGACCACTCCTTCCCCCGGTGGAGGGCCGGGGGAGAATCTTTTGTTCTCCACTCCCCGCTGCTCACCCACGGGTGGGCAGCACCCTAATGTGGTTAAAGACAGAAACAATCCCCTCTTCCCTGAGCTCACAGAGTTCTCGGGCGACACAGAGCGCCGCCCACAAGCCGTGCTCTCCTCGCCCCCCTCTGTCCCAGAGGCGGTTGACACGGCGTGCCGTCCACGGACCGCTTCGCCCCTGTCCCCCTCTGTCGCCAGACCCCTGGCAGAGCAGGCCCCCGCGGGACGACCAGCCTGGTCCTCCCCTGGCCCCCTCTGCCAGGGTGCGGTTGCTAACTGTGCCCCCTCTCCGGGCCGCTATGCCGTCCACATCTGGGCCAGTTACTCCGCCTCGCTGCCCCTCCGGGGGGACGCCTGTGGCTCGCATGATCCCGTTGGTTCAGTTCCTGGGAGCCTGGCTAGAGCTTCCCCGTCTGTCCCACTGGATCGCGCGTACCGTCAGGCTCGGCTATGCGATTCAGTTCGCACGGTCTCCTCCCCGCTTCAGGGGAGTCCGCTCCACTTTGGTCGGTGGCAATGCCCCTATCATGAGAGCAGAGATTGCCACCCTGCTGGCGAAGGGTGCAATCGAGACTGTCCCTCCAGCCGAGATGAGGTCCGGCTTCTACAGCCCCTACTTCATTGTCCCCAAGAAAACCGGTGGGTTACGGCCAATCCTGGACTTGCGCGTGCTGAACCGCTCCCTTCACCGGATGCCGTTCAAGATGCTCACCGCCAAACGCGTTTTCGAATGCATACGGCCCCAGGATTGGTTTGCAGCGATCGACCTGAAGGACGCCTACTTTCATGTCTCCATTCTTCCTCGACACAGACCGTTCCTCCGGTTTGCTTTCGAGGGGCAGGCATACCAGTACGCGGTTCTCCCTTTCGGGCTAGCCCTGTCTCCTCGCATCTTCACGAAGGTCGTCGAGGCGGCCCTTGTTCCCCTTCGAGAGCAAGGGGTTCGCATCCTGAGTTATATCGACGACTGGCTGATCCTAGCTCACTCTCGAGATCAGGTTTGCGAACACAGGGACCTAGTGCTCCGGCACCTAGCCCGTCTGGGCCTTCGGGTCAACTGGGAGAAGAGCAAACTTTGCCCCGTGCAGAGGATCTCTTTTCTCGGTATGGACATCGACTCGGTCGCCATGTCCGCGCAGCTTACGAGCGAGCGCGCGCAGTCACTGCTGACTTGCCTAAGACAATTCGAGGGCAAGAGTGCGGTTCCACTGAAACTTTTTCAGAGGCTCCTGGGGCATATGGCATCTGCAGCCGCGGTCACGCCGCTCGGATTGCTTCATATGAGACCGCTTCAGCTTTGGCTTCGCGACCGAGTCCCGAGGTGGGCATGGCAACACGGCACGTTCCGAGTACCAGTTACTCCGACCTGCCGTCAGTTCTTCACCCCGTGGTCGAACCTCGATTTTCTCAGGGCCGGTGTCCCCCTGGCACGAGCTTCCGGGCATGTTGTTGTCTCAACAGATGCCTCCACCACGGGCTGGGGCGCCATGTGCAATGGACATGCTGCTGCGGGCTCCTGGACAGGACCCCAGCGGCTGTGGCATGTCAATTGCCTCGAGTTGTTGGCAGTACGCCTTGCCCTGCACCGCTTCCGGGCGTTGCTCAGGGGTCAACACGTACTAGTCCGCTCAGACAATACCGCCACTGTAGCGTACATCAACCATCAAGGTGGTCTACGCTCCCGCCGTATGTCACAACTCGCTCGCCACCTCCTCCTATGGAGTCAGAAGCATCTGAGGTCGCTTCGAGCCATCTTCATTCCCGGAGCGCTGAACTGTGCAGCCGACGAGCTCTCACGGCTTCAGCCCCTCCCTGGAGAATGGCGACTCCATCCCCAGTCGGTTCAGCTGATTTGGGACCAGTTCGGGGACGCGCAGATAGATCTGTTTGCCTCTCACGACTCGACCCATTGCGCCCAGTTCTATTCCCTGACCGAGGGCACGCTCGGCACGGATGCTCTGGCGCACAGCTGGCCGCAGGGCCGCAAGTATGCGTTTCCCCCAGTGAGCCTTCTTGCGCACACTTTGCGCAAGGTCAGGGAGGACGAGGAGCAGGTCATTCTGGTTGCCCCTTACTGGCCCAACCGGACCTGGTTCCCCGAACTAGTACTCCTCGCGACAGCACCTCCCTGGCCGATCCCTCTGAGGAAGAACCTTCTTTCTCAGGGACGGGGCACCCTATGGCACCCTCGTCCCGATCTTTGGAACCTCCACGTGTGGCTCCTGGATGGGACGAGGCAGGTTTGAGTACCCTACCACCAGCGGTGGTGGCTACCATCACTTCCGCTAGAGCGTCGTCCACGAGACACGTCTATGCGTTGAAGTGGAACCTCTTCGTCAACTGGTGCTCTTCTCACCGAGAAGACCCCCGGAGATGCTCGATCAGTGTTTTGCTTTCCTTCCTTCAACAGGGGCTGGAGCGAAGGCTGTCTCCCTCCACCCTGAAGGTCTATGTTGCCGCCATTGCCGCACATCATGACCTCATCGAAGGTAAGTCGGTAGGGAAGCACGACCTGATCATCAGGTTCCTGAGAGGAGCGAGGAGACTAAATCCTCCTCGTCCTCCTCTCGTTCCCTCTTGGGACCTCTCAGTGGTTCTAACTGCCCTGAAGAGTGCTCCCTTTGAGCCCCTGCAATCAGTCGAGCTTAAGTTCCTGTCTATGAAGACAGCGCTCCTGGTTGCACTGGCCTCCATCAAGAGGGTTGGGGACCTGCACGCATTCTCCGTTGACGAAGCGTGCCTGGAATTTGGGCCGGCTTCCTCTCACGTGATCCTGAGACCCCGGCCTGGATATGTGCCCAAGGTTCCTACCACTCCCTTTCGGGACCAGGTGGTGAACCTGCAAGCGCTGCCCTCGGAGGAGGCAGACCCAGCCTTGGCACTGCTCTGTCCAGTACGCGCTCTCCGCGCCTATGTAGACAGAACGCAGTGTTTCAGGACCTCAGACCAGCTCTTTGTCTGTTATGGTGGGAAGCTGAAGGGAAAGGCTCTCTCCAAGCAAAGGTTGTCTCACTGGATAGTGGACACCATTGCCTTGGCTTACCAGCAGCAAGGTCGACCGTGCCCCCTTGGTGTGACTGCCCACTCCACCCGGAGTGTGGCGTCCTCTTGGGCTCTAGCGCATGGCGCCTCGCTAACAGACATCTGCAGAGCTGCAGGCTGGGCGACACCTAACACATTCGCCAGATTCTATAATCTCCGAGTGGAGCCTGTGTCCTCTCGTGTACTCGCTTCAACCAGCTAGTACCGGACCCGCTCAGGTGTCTTCGCTTGCTCGCCATTCCACTCCACGGACTGGATACGTGCGATACTTTCCTCAGGTGAGCTTCTCCGAAAGCCCTGAGCTCCTCCAGCACTCCTGACGTCGGCGCCAGTGTCTATTGCCTGTGCGTCGGCTAGGTGCCTCCCGTGTGCATGGTCCCTCCTCTGAGCGACCCCCACATGTGTATTTCCACTGTAAGCCTCTCTGAGCGTGTGTCTTTCCCTTGGCAAGCCACCTTGCCACCCCTGGGGTTGAAATATTCCACCTGCGGCTGGACACCCCAGTGTTTCCCATATGCTTCCTTCGGGTCATATGTGTATTCTCTAAGTCCCCCCCCTCCGGGCTGGCATTAATTGCATACTTCCCCTAAGCTTGGGATATGCTTCCCAGTGTACCTTGGTATTCCTGTGATATATGGAGTCCTTTGTCCAGGCTGACAGGGATCTCGATTTACGCAGGGCACTGGAAGACAGCTGAGAAGGTGGAGTGATTAGACTGGTAACCCCATTCGTCGTCATCCGACGTAACTCGGAGTGACAACGAAAGGGAACGTCTACGGTTACGTATGTAACCCTCGTTCCCTGAGTAGGGAACGGAGACGTTACGTCTGCCTGCCACTTTCCGCTGTACCGCGGGGATCGCCTGAGCTCAGTCTTGGCTCCTCAGCGAAGAAACATATCTGCTTGCTGCCGGCTTCCTCCTTTTATACCCACGAGGTGGGGCGGAGTTACGCCATGCAAATTCCGCAGACCCATGGCATTTCTTTGCCATTGGCTCGTTTTGTAATACTCGAAGTTGATAGGCTTTCTAAGCGAAACCTCATTCGTCGTCATCCGACGTAACGTCTCCGTTCCCTACTCAGGGAACGAGGGTTACATACGTAACCGTAGACGTTCACTGTGCCACAATGCCTTCCATCATAACTTTTCCCTCAATGATGATCTTAATTGAGGCTGGATTGAGATGAAGGGAAGATGGGCACAGGACCTTCATGCTCAAGGAGGATTCCAAAGTCAAGTCCTAAAAACAGAGCACATTCATGACATTAAATAACCACAAATAATTTTAACCAATATAGTGAATGTGTGAATTGGTTATGACTACTAGAGTACATTAAAGGGTTAGTTCATCCAAAAATGTACATTTTATCACTTACTTATTTACCCTCATGTCACTCCAAACCCATAAGACTTATGTTCATCTTCAAAGCAGATATATATATATATATATATATATATATATATATATATATATATATATATATATAATAAATAAAAACCCCTGAGGTTTCTGTCCCTCCATTCAAAGTCACACAAAGCCATCTTGTCTTATTAAAATACTTATATAACACCGCATGATCCATTTGGATTTGTTTTATGTTGCCTTTTTTGATCTTCAAGTTTTAACAGAGGGAAAGAAATGTCTACGGTTATATTAAAAATATATCTAATTGTGTTCTGAAAATGAACAAAAGTCTTTTGGGTTTGGAATGAGATGAGGGTGAGTAAATGATGACAATGTTAGAAAGACCTTTCGCTACTAAGTTTCAATGGTTTAAGCTCTATGCACACAGGTTTAATCATACACAAGGAATATCAAATAATAAAATAATAATGTTGTCATGGTTCTTTGAGATAGCCTTTGAGAAAATACGTTTCTTACAAAGCATGCTTTGAAGAAGACTATGGGGTTGTCACCAAGGACAATCAGGAGCCCTCTGAGCACCAGTGACCTGTCAGTTGGCTCTTGAGTCTGTTGGGTAGTAAAATAAAAAAACAAGTTACATAGCTATACTAACAAGAAATTATCTATAAGAATGCAGAACCAACAAAGCACAAACCGCGGTTTGTTGTGAAAGCTGTGTCCAACATTCACTCTTAGATCGAAAGATCTAAATAAGACAAAGACTGTGTTGATCAATACTTTCATAGAACTCCTGCTTTAGGTTTTTTCACACAATCCTGTTGAACCATGAACACCTGTAAAATAGAGAAAAATACAGAACATTACATTTCAAAACTAAATTATACTGTGGTTTAAGGTACCCGTGTTGTGTCTGAGAAAAGATTAAAGGGATACTTTTACACAAACATGAAAATTTGCTTATCATTTACACACCATTATGCTGTCCCAGGTGTATATGAATTTATTTTTCTTTTGATGAACACAGAAAGATATTCAGAAAAAAATTCTGAGAGCATATATAATGCAAGGGTAGTTGATGCTTCAAAAACCACACTAAGTGAAAACAAAGTTAATCCATACAAACTCACAGACATTGATTCATCAACTGCGGTTCGCTTTGTGAGGTTTTTAAAGCGTCAACTTTGGGGGTATATTTGCATTTTATGGGCTCAGTGATTAAATATTTTCAAAAGATGTGATACAAACAGACAAAAACTTATCCCAACGAAATGCAAACGTTGAAACGTTAACTAAACTGTGAACACACAGGAACAGCAAATTTGAATTTTAACGTTATAGCTAAACTGTAAACCGACAGAAAAAAAAAAAAAAAACGAACGTTGACCGGCACATTAACACTACGTTAACTTTTCAGCGTTCTACTAACATCGGCCCGGTTTTTGGGTAATCATTTTTGTCACAAAGATAAGATTTATGCAATCACTGTTTCACGTTGCTTCCAAAAATCCCCAAACAGCGTGCTCTGCTCACTCTCACCTGTTTCAATAGGCCCCTCCCCTCTCTTACAGAAGCGTAACATAACGTGTTATCTCAGCTTAACATGATCATTGCACTCAATATTTCGTCTAAATATTGCAAACAACTAATTTGATTTAGTAATGACGTTTTTTTTTAAAAACAACTAAGAATAAGCAATGACCACTTACAATTTTTCATTAACACAAAATCCGGGTTCAGAGTGAGGGAACTACTGTTAGTAATAACTCGAGACATTACTTTCAAGGGAACTCACACTGCGTCGGAAGTTACGCTGCTACGGGAATGTTAATACCCACTCCTCCATACAGACCAGTGCCTGTCTGGTGTGAATCCTGGTGAGCGCAACCTAAGACATGAGCACCCGGGGTGTAACCTAGATCATGCGGAATGGGTTAGCTCTCTGGGAAAACCCCCTAGTCTTGAGCCACCACTGCAAAGATGTCATGTACGGTAAATACGAGCATGCCAAGAGTTGAGAATGGTCTCAACAACCTCAGTTGAGAGGCCAGAGTTTGAGAGTTGGACCTGCTCAAAGGCCAAACCCAGAGTTTCCACAGTTCCGGAAGGGGGTGACCGTGCCCTACAGTATACTCGTATACAGTATAACCGACCTGTACAGGTTTACCTCGGCCACGTCTGCAGGTCCACACATTTTATTCATTCATTGCTATAGGAGAGGAAGAATTTTCCAAACTCGTTAAATGATTATAGAATGTTTATTTTTTGGGTAAACTATTCCTTTTAATTCTCATTTAAAATGGTTAAATTGTATTTGTCAAGCTAACATTCAGAGTTTTGTCTTCACAAACTTTAATTTTTTAGTTTGCACCACTGCATGCTCCCAGTCTTAATTTCATGATGTTATAATGCATTTCTCATAGCTCGAAGCATTAAACATCCACAGCAGGAAAAATGCAAGTGCCGTTTTGTTTTTGGTGGTAAATCCTTTAATAACAACCTTTAATAACTGCTGTTATCTCTTGCTGATTTTTTATTTTTTATTTAGCTGCTGTACATTGGTAAAGGGCTGCCACCAGTGCTCACATTTCTGCTAGTACACTTTGCATTTATGATGCAAACCTAAACGTACAATGTGATAGGGACCTGCAGCAGGAGGGGGGTGGATTAAACTCTTGTATTGACCAAGAAATATACACTCCAGTCAAGAGCTTTTGACACCACTGAAACTTCACCCAATGAATGCAACAGAAGAAAAAAATAGTGGTAAATCTTTTTCACCAGAAAATGTCCTCCCTCACAGGTATCTGTGTGTTTTTTGACTGCAGTTATCAAAGAGATTCATGGTCCGTCAGCGAATATACAATCAACACCAACAGCACCACAAGATGTTCTCTAAAATCTCCCTGTGGTCCTGATGTTCTGAAGATCAAGACCTAATGATGACCTCAGGCCAGTTTCTTCAATAATTTGTGGTGCCCTTTTGATGATCATGTCAGTCGCATGCACAATATGACAACTAAACTAGATATGCTTTTCCATGCCAAGCTTGTCCACATGATCTTTCCTCTTTTCTTTATCACAGTGAGCAGGCACGCCACATTCAAAGAAAGCAGAAAATTCTTTAATAGTCTTATTCCTCTCTTTAGCATGCATATTAAATATATCACGGCAGACACAGCCTCTGAGCAATCCAGTCTGTAAAACACTCTGTAAATATAACAAACCGATCACAGCTGTAGTTTCCACTCAGATGTAAGTAACTGAGTTCTAAAACGCAGTCACTGCCCCACTACATACTGTCTACACAAGCAGCTTCCTAGATGAAATTGAGCTTCAGAAGTGACTGTTCTGAAGCGATCTACATGAACAGAGGGTTGTTCCATAAAAGACGCTAAGAAAAGTGGGGATTAAACTCTAACACTTGACTTGAATGAATGTAACAAATAAGTTGGGGCTAAAGCGGTTTCATAAATGGAAATTGAAGTTCACACAATCCCACTAATTTGATCCAGGTTTATCTAGTCTAGATAATTGCGTGTGCACATATTTCTGAATCAGCCCTAGAGGTCGATCGTGGATAAAATTGATCCACCATCAAACAGCGTATATATTTTGTGCTGTTTTATGCATTTGAGACATGTTTTTTTTTTTTTTCAGTGCAAAATTTAATTTTTTGGTATAGGACCTATGCTACTTAATAAATATGACTTATACTTATTTAGAATGCTGATAATTACAGCTTTTAATGCAATTTTTTTTTTTTGGAGAAGCAAAAGTATACATATTGAAAATATATGTGTGCCTCTAAAATCAAATAATATTCCATAAAATAAAGGAATACATATTAGCCTACATTAACTACATTTTTATATGACCCTCCCTCCCTTTTAATTCTAGTTATTTGTTATTTTATTTATTTAATTATTTAATATTAAATATCTGATATTTAAATAATATTACTTTAATAACTTATCAGGAATGATGTGTCATTATAAGAGTTTGATATAAAAAAATTATAATTTTTATTGATATTTATTTATATATATATATATGTTTTGTCTTTTTTCATATGTAAAAGTATCTAATGTACTTATTGGTTATTGTTCTAATTATGTGTTTTTTAGGCTATGTGTTGGTGGGTATTATCACAAAAGAAAAACATTTTAGGAAAAATAAGGTATATTTATTGGGGGAAAATATTATGTCTTTAAAGGAACTGTCCATTTTATAATTGTGTTAAATGTGTTTGAATTGAAAGACATAATAAAGTACATAATAAATAAATAAATACATATATTTGTAATTTGGACATTAGATATGCCTTATTTAGAATTTTAAACCTACAAGTCTATTTTATGACAGCAATAACTGTAAAGGGACTATTGTAATGGGGTGAATAAAATGTAAGCTAATATACTGTAGGTCAATTACTAAGCTCAGATTCATCTTACCAGTTAAAATATATACTGTGCTTTTGTAATTATTTATTTTTAATGTTGTGATTGTAACTTCTGCTTTAAAAAGCTTTTTTTTTAGATTGTAATTTTCTAATGTTCTTCTGATAACCATAAAATGTACTACAGCTGCCAAACAAAACCAGAGAGAAATGTATTCATAAATCTTTAAAACAATCTAAACATTCAGCCAGTAAGAAAAGAAAACCTGTAGGATATATATATATATATATATAAAGTCCAATAATGGTTAATAAATTCCAATAATGGTAGGAGAGAGTGTCAGTTCCTGAGCGAGTTGTGTAAGAACTCAGGCTTAGCCTGACAGTTAGCCTGCCCTGGACCAGGTTAGTTTCCCAGCATAAGTTGCCAGAGCAACTGAGTTTGAACTATTTTAAGTTTGCTTTATGAAACAGAATCAACCAACGATAAGTCTGACTAACCAAAATAAGCCTGGCTTGTATTCTAATCTTGTTTTATGGAACAGCCCTCTGAACAGAGAAACAAATCAACAAACATAACCCAGACAAACCCCTTCAGATAACATCTCATTTTTAAGGGCGCTTTCACACTGGCAGTTTAGTTCGGAACAGGGCACGGTTCACCTGAAAAATCGCAAATGTGAACGCTGTCATGTGGACCCGGGTGCGCACTGGGGTACCGAACCCGAGACTACCTGGAGGTTGCTCCCGAACCGTGCTGCAGTTCGCGTGTATGTGAAAGCAACATGGACTCGGGTGCGCACTTGTTCAGTAAAGTATCCTGTGCATGCGTTTTAGCCGATTATGATGTATTTAGTTAAATAAAACACACGTAAGGGATGAAGATTTACCTTGGATACGAGCAAGAGTGAGTATGCAGTGTATTCGCGCATAGTGCGTGCAATAAGGGCAACAAATTAATGGAAATCCACTGTCTCCTCAATAGAGTCCATTTGCAAGTAGCTTATGCGACACACACACACACACACACACACACACACACACACACACACACACACACACACACACACACACACACACACACACACACACACACACACACACACACACAGTAAACCTGTGTTGTTTACTCAGCTATGCATAATAGCACCAAATTAATAAAAAACACAATATATTGACCTACGTCATGTTTTCTATCATGTGCCGTGCACGTGTGCGATGACGTAAGATGGACGTAAAACGCACCAGAGTTCGATAGAATCAAGTTGAGTGTGAAAGCAGACCAACGCTGCGGGGGGGCGCCGGGAACAATCGCGCTCGGCCTCGGACCGCAGCAAACGAGCCCAGTGTAAAAGCACCCTAATACAACTTAACAAAATACACTACACTTCATATAAATATGTTGCAATTATTATTATGCATACTTGTTCGAATCTAAATGATTTGTATAGAAATGTACATGAATGTATAGAAATGATGTTTTGCAGGAGAACTAATCATGATTGAGAATTGTCACATGACCAGCACTAGTTAAGGCCCTTATATGGGTTGTTTCAACCCATATTTTGGTCAAATATAGACAAACCCAATCATTGGTTTAATATTAATATATATATATATATATATATATATATATATAAACCCAATGGTTGAGTTTGTCCATATTTGACTCAAATATGTGTTTAAACAATGTACACTACAAATATACAAAACAAACAAAATACTTGCAACGTTTTTGTTACAGTAAGGTTGTTTAAAAAAATAGATACATTTTATACCTTTCAGAATTGAGTGAAATTAAAGTAATTTTCTATTGAGTCTGGTCTTACCTATTACAAAGTCCATTTCCAGAAAATTTGGGACATTTTGTAAAATGCAATAAAATCAAGAATCTGTGAATTGTTAATTATCTTGAACCTTTATTTAACTGACAAATGTACAAAGAAAATATTTCCAATGTTTTCACTGACCAACTTACTTGTATAATGTAAATATAAATTGATAAATTGATGACTGCAGCAACTACAAAAAAGTTGGGACAGAGGCATGTTAACCATTGTCAGATCACCTTTCCTTTAAATTACACTTTTTAATCATTTGGGAATTGAGGAGTTTGCAAGTGGAAACTTTACCCAATCTCTCCTGATATAAGACAGCTGCTCAACAGTCCGTGGTCATCGTTGTTTGATTCTCCTTGTCATGAGGGGCCACACATTTTCAATCTTGGGTGCATTTCCTGTACAATGACTTAACTCGATGCTTCACTACCATAGTACGATGCAGTCCCGACTGTTTCCCAAAACCGTACTGTCGCAAAGTGGTCGTTCAACCACGTTGGTTTATGACGTCACGCACGTGGTGGAGTAATAACTTCTTTTAATGAAACCGTTTGAGAACGAATTAATGCTAGATGTTTTGATATACATTACAGACATGGCATCTGAGAACGCATCCCTGGACTGCAGGCAGGCAGTCAGCCACATCCGCTCTACGGTGTAGAGTGTCTATGAAACCACTCTTTTGTAGCGCAAGCAGAGTAAGGCCTGGCATTGTCTTGCTTCCCAGGAAAGATGTCATATTGATCGCAGTATATTACTCTTTACAATCCCAATATACGCCTCCATGTCAATGGCACCTTCACACTTATGCAAGTCACCCATGCCGTTTGCACTGATGCACCCACATAACATGAAAGATGATTTTGCACTGTGACTGATATAGCCATCAAATAGCCATCAAAATGCTGAACCCAGGTGTAGCTAAAAACTTCAATGACTTTTCTAGCAAGATATCTTATATCAAAGAGAAACTTGAAAGGGCCAACAGAGTGGATTTTCTATGGGATTGCTATGAAGTTAACAGCTTAAAGTGCCAGACAAGACATCAGTGTGGAAAGGGGACAAGAACAAGATGGTGGAAAAAACAAGTTCCCATCCAAGTGGAAAGGCTTGCTGAGAGTGGGTGAAAACAAAACAGAACTCTTTCACTTTCTGGCCAGGAACCTTGTGGAAATGTTTACTACCAAACAAGTTGTTTCCACTTGTGGCCCCAGTGTTCTATTAACAATTTATTCACAAGAATCAGATCAGATAGCCCCTTGCACGCATGAAGGACCCTACTCCATTGGGCAGATGCTGCAAGAAAAGTATTTAAAAAGATTACCCTGCGATCTGTGGATACACTTGTTGTGGTGCTAGCCATTGCACATGTGTCGGAGCTGGACATTGATGAGTTGTGGGTGACATATGGGACTGGCAAGAACTTCAGATACATACCTGCCCATGAGATTGCTAAGTCTCTGGGTCTTGGCAAATCAAAGGCCCTTCCTGTGTTCCATGCCATCACTGGCTGTGACACAGTATCTGCATTTGAAACCAGTGGCAAGACAAGAAGACAGTATGGGATACCTGGAATGCAGATGACATGGCAACAGAGGCATTCATGGCTCTATCAAATGCTCCAAAAAGTAGGAAAGCACGATATATCGCCACCATTTTTGTATCGGCCGATAAATGGTCATTTTTATTGTTATAGTTATCAATGCGATAAGGAAATTAGGCCGATATATTAAAGCTGATAGCTAACGTATTATTTCCTTCAGCTGAGAAACAGATGCTTGCTGTTCGCCATTATGAATTTGAAATAAGATTGAAATAACTTCGAAAAGGAAAATACAGTTAAGTGCAATGTGCAGCACAAATCTGTCATATAGGCAACAAAAAATTATAATGAGAACACGACTGTAAAATAATATTGTTGTGGAAAGAGCGTGTCCACGAGTTACACCATGACTAGCACAGTCAAGTTTGATTGTGCATTCGCAGTCTTTTTTGCCAATGTAGGTTGTAATATTATGTTTATTTTGTGTGTGTGTATAATGTATGATTAATCTCATATAAGATGCGTTTGGTTGAGTTAATTAACGTAGCAGTAAAGCGTTTCATTGTACCAGTCTTTAGCTTCAGTGCGTGCTGCTCAAACAGCAATGCACAACATTAATAACTACTGGGACTGTCATAACAATAATGAAAATGCTATTGTAATAAAACCTTGTAAATTATTGGGGTAGTTGCCGTGTATCAACGTGTTGTTGTAGGAAGAACGCATCCACAACACATTCTGAAAAGCACGTCAAGTGCACTTGTGTATTCCCGTCATTTTGTACAGATATTAGTTGTAATATTAAGTTTATGTAGTACACATATCTGATAAATCTCATATAGGATTATGTTTCATTGAGGTAAATAATCCTCAGCTCTTCATTGTAGCCTACCGGTGATCATCTTTCATCAGCACGTGTGCTCAAACAGTAATGCAAAACATTAAAAACTATGATTGGGGCTGTCATATATATAACATTATAATTGTATACAGTATTGTAAAAAACTTTGTGAATTCTTTGGGTTTAGATGCTGTGTTTCAGCAAGTTATTTGGGGAATAGAGCAGCCACAACTGGAGTTACAGCCTACATTCTTCTTACTGTGCAATTAGTTCAAGTGCATATGTGTGTGATTTTGTTGAAACATAAGTTGTAATATTATGTTTATTTTGTATAAATATCTGGTTCCCTATCAGGGAACTCGAGCTGCATGACAACGCTTTGGGAACGCCCCTGCGTGAGTGCGTCATGAAGCACGCATGAAATCAGTCCAATGGCGAGACGGAACGTCATACCGTCACGTCTTCCGCCCGGGCTGAGGCACCATCACTTCAGCTATCCAGTTCTGAGGAACTGGATGTTGAAAGTGTGGATACTGCAGAGACTGGGGACTCGTCACTTCAGTCTCCTGCTAGTAAGGAGCTTATAGAGGTGTTGACTCGTGCTGTTGAAAAGTTAAGCATTGAGTGGCCAGCTGATAGACAGGAGTCTAGATCTAAGAGCAAGCTGGATGAGAGATTTTTGCCATCTCGCGCTGCACCTCCACGCCGATGTCTGCCTTTATTTCCTGATCTCCACACCGAGGCGTCGAGATCATGGGATAGACCAGTTTCGTCTAGAATATTTACACAGCAAACATCTGTTTATTCTTACATTTCTGAGGCTAAAACTCATGGCTACGGGGCGATGCCTAAGGCTGAGGAAGTGTTGGAGAGCCACCTTTGTCCTGTCACGGCATCGTCTTTTAAGACACCGGCGTTGCCCACCTGCTGGACGGGGGCAGCCCCGGCCGTCGAGTAGCTCCTCGCACAGGGCGCAACAGAAAAGGAGCGTCGTGTCTCATGCTCCTCCCCAGCAAGACTGGGCCGAGGCGCGGCGCTCTCAGACGAGGTCTTCCAGGGGCAAGGCCGATCTGAGGACGGTTTCTGTCGCCAGGAAGGCTTCGTCAAAGAAGCCCTGACGCCACAAACGTCAGGGTACTGAGGGTTGTCCCCACCAAGAGAGAAAGGTGTTCGCCGCAGTACACGGCGCCCGTTCTCTCTTGGTGCCCTCAGAGGCCCGTTCTGCCGGGGCGTAGACGGTCAGCATGCTTTCCCGAGGGACGCTCGCTCGCTCCAAGGAGCAGTGTGGTACAGTTAGACCAGTTGTTCCCTGCCGGTGCGCCGTTACAGGGCACTGTGTCTGCCACTCAAAATATTCCAGAGGCCAGTCTCGAAAGACTGGTACCCTTTGTAGAATTTTTGGCGGATTGGAAAAGCCTTCCAAATATATCTCAGTGGGTCCTGCAGACTATCGAGCACGGGTACGCGATTCAGTTCAGATCACGCCCACCACGCTTCAGAGGGGTTCTTCCCACAGTGGTGGACCCCGAGCAGGCTCTCATTATGGAACAGGAGGTGAAAACTTTGCTGCTGAAGGGGGCTATAGAACGAGTTATTCCTCTCAGCAGAGAATTGGGTTACTACAGCCGATATTTCATCGTTCCAAAGAAGGATGGTGGGTTACGTCCTATTTTAGATCTGCGCCTATTAAATCGCTCAGTAGGGAAGCTCAAATTCAAAATGCTGACTCTCAAGCAGATCGTGTCACAGATCAGGTCCGAGGACTGGTTTGTCACGATAGATCTAAAGGATGCATACTTCCATATTTCCATCCTTTCACAACACAGGAAGTTCCTGAGGTTTGCTTTTGGGGGCGAAGCGTACCAATATCGGGTTCTTCCGTTCGGCCTAGCACTGTCTCCCCGAACTTTCACGAAATGTATGCATGCAGCTCTGGCTCCGCTGCGACTCCAGGGCATTCACATTTTAAATTATATTGGTTGATTCTAGCTCAATCGGAGCATCAGGCGATTCGGCATCGAGATGTCGTTCTCACCCATATAAAGAAGTTGGGGTTGAGGCTCAACACCAAGAAGAGTGTGCTTTCTCCAGAGGACCACTTTTCTGGGTGTGGTTTGGGATTCGACGACGATGCAGGCTCGTCTGTCTCCTGCTCGTATAGCTTCGATTCTCTTAGCCGTCAAACAGGCAAGGCTAGGCCAGTCACTCACTTTAAAAGAATACCAGAGAATTCTGGGTCTGATGGCTGCAGTGTCCAACGTTATACCTTGCGGCCTGCTGTACAGGAGACCACTGCAGTGGTGGCTCAGGACCAAAGGGTTCTCCCCGAGGGGAAACCCGCTCCGCAAGATCAGGGTCACGCGACGGTGTCTCCGTGCCCTGGCTATGTGTAAAGAACCTTGGTTCCTGTCCCAAGGGCCTGTGTTGGGGGCTCCGTGTCGTAGTGTAACACTAACGACGGATGCCTCTCTCACAGGCTGGGGGGCGATCATGAGTCGTCGCTCAGCTCAGGGTCTGTGGCAGGACCATCATCTACAATGGCATATAAATTGTCTAGAAATGCTGGCGGTGGTTCAGGCTCTCCCAGACCTCAGAGGTCATCATGTTCTTGTCCGGTGAGACAACACATCGGTGGTCTCTTACATAAACCATCAGGGGGGTCTGCGTTCGCGCCCGTTATACAAGCTGTCTCACCAGATCCTTCTATGGTCCCAGGGGAAGCTTCTTTCATTAAGGGCGATTTATATCCAGGGGTATTTAAATCAGGGGGCAGACATCCTGTCGAGGCAGGGGCCGAGGCCCGGGGAGTGGAGACTCCACCCCGAGGTGGTGGAGCTCCTATGGAAACATTTCGGTCGTGCCGAGGTAGACCTGTTTGTATCCAAGGAGACATCACACTGTCCACTGTGGTTCTTTCTAAGCCATCCAGCCCCTCTGGGGTTGGACGCTATTGTGCAGGCGTGGCCGAGGTCACGTCTGTACGCATTTCCCCCGATTGCTCTGCTCACAGGAGTTCTGGAAAGGGTTCGCCGGGACGGGGTCAGTCTACTGTTGGTAGCCCCGCACTGGCCGGCCCGAGTATGGTTTACGGACCTGGTGTCTCTCCTTGTCGGCTCTCCCCTGGAGATTCCGATCAGGAGGGACCTTCTCTCTCAGGCGAGCGGGTCGATACTTCACCCCCGCCCAGATCTATGGAGGTTGTAGGCTTGGCCTCTGAGGGGGCCCAGCTAATAGAATCTGGTCTCTCGACTGAGGTCGTGGAGACCATCCTCCACTCCAGAGATCCGGCCACTAGGAAATTATATGCCTTGAGGTGGAAAATGTTCACTTCTTGATGTGGAGCACACCAGCTGGACCCAGTTAACTGCCCAGTGGGTGCAGTGCTGGAATTCCTTCAGGAGCGCTTCTCCACAGGGTTATCCCACTCCACACTGAAGGTGTATGTTGCGGCCCTATCTGCCTACCACGTCCCTTTGAGTGGAGCTTCTCTCGGGAGACACCCACTTGTAACCCGTTTCCTTCGTGGCACACTGAGGCTGAGACCAGCAGTTCGCACGAGGGTGCCGACCTGGGACCTGGCGGTTGTTCTAGAAGGTCTCTCTCTAGCACGGTTCGAGCCCATTGAAGAAGTTTCTGAGAAATTCCTCCCTCTAAAGACTGTATTTCTTCTTGCTATATCTTCATTAAAAAGAATAGGAGATATTCAAGCTCTTTCGGTCTCTTCCTCGTGCTTGGAATTTTCACCCGGCATGGTTAAGGCTTTCCTCCTCCCTAGACCGGGGTATGTTCCCAAGGTTCCTACTAATGTGGTCAGGCCTATTGTACCGCAGCCTTTCTGTTCTCCTCCATTTTTGACGTCGGACCAAGAGAAACTAAATCTGCTCTGCCCAGTTAGGGCTCTAGATGCGTATGTCCACAGAGCTGCCCTGTGGAGGAAGAGTGAACAACTATTCGTTTGCTTTGTACCCCCTAAGAAGGGCTGTCCAGTATCTAAGCAGAGGTTGAGCACGTGGGTGGTCGAGGCCATCTCACTTGCCTACGAGTCCGCCGGTCAGCCTTCTCCTTTGGCTGTCCGGGCTCATTCAACCAGGAGTATGGCTGCCTCTAAGGCTATTTTGTCAGGAGTATCAATTCAGGACGTTTGTGATGCGGCAGGATGGTCCTCACCGCATACTTTCGTAAAGTTCTATCATCTTGACTTCAGCTCCACTCCAGGGGCGCAGGTGCTTTCGTCCGAATGTGCGCTCTGATCTTATGGCAGCGTTGGTATTAGTGTTCCCAAAGCGTTGTAACGCAGCTCAAGTTCCCTGATAGGGAACGTCTCTGGTTACGTATGTAACCCTAGTTCCCTGAAGGGAACGAGACGCTGCGTGTCTGTGCCATACTCCTAGCATGCCCGTGGGCACTTGCTTCAATTTTATCAGAAGCTGACGCGCTTGTGTTTTGGGGTGCTTATATAGTTTCCTGGTCAATGACATCAACCGCCTATGACGTTCCGTCTCGCCATTGGACTGATTTCATACGTGCTTCATGACGCACTCACGCAGGGGCGTTCCCAAAGCGTTGTCACGCAGCGTCTCATTCCCTTCAGGGAACTAGGGTTACATACGTAACCAGAGATGTTTATTTTGTATAAATATCTGATTTATCTTATATAGGATGCATTCCACTGAGTTAATTAACCTTCTAGCAAAATTTACCTTCTAGCACTTCAGTTTACAGGTGTTCATTCAGCTCTTCAGTTATTTATAACAAAGATGTTTACTATTACTGTAATAGTAAACATATATTTTTTCCAATACATTGATGCATTATTATTAATAACTAGCATTTTTACAGTTCTCATATTATTTTCGTATTGTAATTATCCGTGGTACATGGATTTTGATTCTTTATATGTAGTCTAAGTAATGCTGTGTTTTTTGGTAACACTTTACAATAATGACTCATTTGTAAATGCATTAACTATATTTTGGCTGTCTCAACTTTTTTGGAGTGTGTTAGAGCCATCAAAATTAAAATTTGTTTATATTTACAAAAAACAATTATGTTGTTCAGTGAAAACATTGGACATCTTTCCTTTGTACTCAGTTAAAAAAAAAGTTCGAGAGAATCACAGATGTGTTTTTATTGCATTTTACAAAATGTCCCAACTTTTCTGGAAATGGGGTTTGTAGATTGATTGAGCAGGACACAATGCATTCTAAATATGCCCTAACCACAGAGAATACTAATTCGCTGGTTTAGATTTTGGCCAAACTGAGGTACATAAGAAGGCATCATAATTTCACCTCCTGCTTTTTGGAACAGCTTTTGTGCAGAGAACATGCTTAACATGCTGGTAGTATACAATCATTTGTATTTAGTTTTTGTTTCTGTTTTACTTTTAATTTCTCTATTTGTTTTAATTGTTGTTATTGTTAGTTTTAGTGTAGGTTTCTAGTTTGTTTGTTGTTGTTAGTTTTAGTTTTTATGCGCTGCCAAAATTAATACATTTAACTGGCATAAATATATATTTTTACATAGTGTCAAATATCTCATCACATTCTAATATTACATCTAGAGGCAATTTCATGTTAAATGCAGATGGATTATAAAGGTGTCAAGTTTGATAATATACTGTGCATCAAAACTAAAATCAAAGTATATTTGTGGACATTTTTATTGAAAAAAAAGTATTTTAGGTTAGTTTCACTTTTTTCAGTTTTTGGTTAAAAAATTCTAAGGCTTGCTAACCAATTGTTTTGTGTCAGGACTGATACATTTATTCCCCATGATGGCCCTTGCTTACATCAGAATTTGAACTGACTTGAAATGCATACAAATATGAGATTTGATATTTCAATGCAGTGTAATGCTGGAGCTTTCATGTTTGAGTAATCTAGACATGAATAATAAATTAGCCTTCAGGTTTATGTATTTTTCCCTGATATGAGCTGTGTTATTTATAGCTTCATCTTTATTACAAGCTTAAAAATATGATAAAATATTGTGACATTTTGATGGTGGAAGGGGCTGGTGCAGGCCAAACATACATTTGTTTAATCAATCACTGAAATTCAGCATCAGGCTATACCTCCTACAGCGCTGCTGCACACGCACCCACACCAAGCTCGTCCTGCCAGACTCTGAAACATTGTTTGATTATCTCTGCATTCATTTGCACCAATGTTTAATGGAGGATTATTGCGGAGAGAGGAGGTTTTATTTTGCCGTATTTTTTTGTTTGAGTGACCTTGAATGCACGGGCCAAAGGCACTGAAATAAACAAAAAAAGAAGGAGAAAATCAATTAAACACTTTATAGTTGAAACAGAGAAAAAAATGGCTAATTGAACAGCTGCAGTCTGATGAAATGCCACTCCATATGCCAAAGTAAAAAAAAAAAAAAGCTATTTCTGTGCATCTTACAGAAGAAGAGAGCGCGAAAAGCTCTCATTTAATCAACTAACATTGATATTACTTCTGGCAATTAGAGGCATGCTGATAATGATATGAGTTTTCAGCTGTAAATAATTATGCTGCCTCCAGGCCATGCTTTTCTTCCTCACTGTATCTATAAACAATAATCAAACCACCAGGCGAAAGTTGAGGGCTTTTGTTTGTTGCCGTGCTGCAGTTTGGGGAAAAACATCAGTGCAGCCCCCTGGTGTTGCCCTTGGCGCCTCTGACCTTCAGGAACCCGGTTCTGGCAGCATGGGGAGCTAATGTATCAGCCTATCGATCCCTACACTTCCACTTCAAACGGACTGTGTGCGTGCACGCTTATTTAGCCCGAGAGCAGGGTGGGACACAAAACGCTCCTGTGGCATAATACTGCGAGAGACAAGCAGACGGACCGAAGACTGCACTTTCACTGGTGCGATCTGAAATTTAATAATGACAGAGATACATGCGGACCTCACACAGCTCTGTTTTAATTGTTTAGTGGATACAGTCTCAACCCTATTGGTGTCACAGTCAGCATTTGGGTTTGGCTAATTATGGTACATGCATTAGTGGTTAGTGTCTGTCTCGCATTTTTTCATTTGTTACATCAGAAAATTACGAACCAACAGAATCAATTAAATACACATATAGTATCGTAAGAAAACACACATGGGGCTAGTTGTTGAACTTTTTACTCTATTGTGAATATTCCTCAGTGTAGAAAGCCAATTTAAATATAAGCACACACACACATGTTTGGTTATCATGTTTTATAGGGACAGTCCATAGACATAATGATTTTATATTGTACAAACTGTATATTATATCTCTTATCCCCACCCCTAAACCTACCCATCAAAGAAAACATTCTGCATTTTTTACATTTCAAAAAACATAATTTAATATGATTCATCAGCTGTTTTCCCCATAGAAACCAAAAAATGTTGTCCCAACAACGTAAGAAATAGCTGAACCACATACACATAAACACAGACACACATATTTTGAAGAAAATGTTCCATGAAACAGCCTATAAATAGCCATTCCACCATGTCAAGAAATAAATTCAGGAGATGTGTGTCAGTGTCAGCGATACATTATGGGCGACGACTCACATGGCGTGTGTAATTCTGTATGGGTGAGGAGCATAGGTTGTCATTTTTTTTGGGGGGGGGGGGGGGGGGACTGTGCTTATTGTGACAAGTTTAATCTCTGCAAGCTCTGATCCCACTTCGCTCTATTTGACTGACCTATGGTTCTGGTCTTGTGGCCACTTAGACGGCTCTGCAACTTCAGTCATGTGGTTAGCAGGTAGAGTTGAAAGACGAGGAGCGAGAGACGGGCGGTTGAGCCCTTTCTCTTGCCCACTCCACTGACACTGTTCTGGATCTTAAAGCTTGAGTTATGCTCAAGGAACTCGTGCTGTTTGTATCTGATTCTGAGGAGTTAGATGCAAAATCAGCCCTCTCAGTCAGTCGTATTTTGAGGAGCTGCTCAAGGTTATGATTCGTGCTGTGGCCAAGCTCAATCTAAAGTAGCCTGACAAAAA
The DNA here is from genome assembly GCF_051911475.1 of Siphateles boraxobius. Lineage (NCBI taxonomy): Eukaryota > Metazoa > Chordata > Actinopteri > Cypriniformes > Leuciscidae > Siphateles > Siphateles boraxobius. The sequence continues at coordinate 8,570,948 of NW_027508876.1, read as the reverse complement.
GAGACGCCACGCGATCTAAACTAGATGATCACTATGTAACATCTGGCCAAGAGCAACCTCCCCGCCGCCATCTCCCATTCTTCAAGGTCTTGGAAAATCCATACTTGGCACGAGTGCATATGCAGGATACCTCAACATACTCTAAGGCAGTTGGTTTGCAAGAGCACAGGTATAGGGTAGTGCCAAGGGTGGAAGAGACACTTATGGACTTTCTAGCATTAAAACACTTCCTCACACTCCTGAGAGGCTATCATATGTTGGTCCAAATGGACTACACATCTGTAGTATCCTATATAAAATCACCAGGGTGGTCTGCGTTTACCTCCCCTTTTCAGGCAGGCACAGCAGATTCTGCTCTGGGCAGAAGAAAAATTCAAGTCTCTAAGAGCAGTTTACATTCCAGGGCATGCAAACTTGGGGGCAGATATCCTTTTGAGGCAGGGGCTGAGGCCCGGGAAATGGCAACCATCCACAAGTTGTGGCGTCCATACGGCGGAGGTACGTCAGAGCGGAAATATACCTGTTTGCCTCAGAGGAGATGACCCACTGGCCTTACACCTCCTGCTCCGCTGGGTCTGGATGCCATTGTACATTGACTTTGCAGAGGCTGCATCTGTATGCCGTTCCTCCGATAGTTCTGCTTCCGAGGGTTCTAGCAAGGGTCCACCAGGACCAAATCCACCTTCTCCTGGTGAGATCTGCAAACTTTGGGTCTGGCCCCTGAGGGGTCCCAGCTCATAGATTGAGACATCTCTTGTTGAGACAGTTCTGAGTTCTAGAGCCCCTTGCACTAGGAAGCTGCATGACCTAAAATGGTGACTCTTTGTTTCATTGTGCGAGCAGCATCAATTGAAACCAGTCAACTGCCCGGTTGGAGTTCCTTTAAGAAAGTTTTTCAACTGGTTTGATCCTGCCTTTTACAGTAAAGGTCTATGTGGCCACGATTTTAGCTAGCCACATACCTTAAGAAGGGGTTTATGTTGGGAGACATTCTCTGGTGTTTCAGTTCTTGCATGGTGCAAGATGGCTGAGGCCTATCTGCAGTCACACATTGGTCCTGGGCGGCATTAGCAGAAGCTCCATTTCAGTCTTTGGACTCAGCTTCAGAAAATGCTGACCCTCAAGGTGGCATTCTTATTAGCATCAGCCCCTAAGCCAGGGCTTGCAATGTGTTCGGCAGGGCAAATAGCCTTGGACCTCGAGCATAGAGGACAAAATCAAGTTGCATTTACACTGTCCCGCAGCGCTACCCAAAAAAACAGCCCTTAACACGCCTCCATAAAACAACGTCATACAACCCCAGCATTTCACCAGCTGACTAAACAAGTAGCTAGATGGCAAAATGAGCATGACAGAAGCGAACGTTTGATCTTTACTTAAATACTTAAGACTCCAGCATCGATATTTGACCAATGGTTTACAATAAAACATGTTACAGTGACAGCAATTTATTAATTTGTGTCAGGATTGCACATCAGTCATGCTGAATCAAACTGGTATTCATCATTTCACATAAAAAGAGAACATGCATACCCTTTCAGTTGCATTTATTTATTAGTAGCAAATTACTTTTTGGCAATGTAAGCTTGTAAAGATGAGCCTAGCTAACGGAAGAAGGTGTCAACATTAGGCAGTTAACCCAAGACTAATGGTCAAAAGTACCAGACAATATGACTGGCACAAGGAAAAGCACAAAGATAACAATAGAGGTTGTTTGATCCCACGACAAAAGATCCAAAACAGACATTCCTCTTCTTAAGACCTCAGTTTGATCTGAGCTCTGAAACAAAGGGCTGATATCTCGTAATTAAAACCCACAGAGACTGAGACTTTACATATCAAAATACATAAGATCATAAATACATAAGACCCAAAACAAGGCTTGACTGACTTATAATCAAACATCGTTTAACTGCATGATTCTATATCATGTCTACAACCTATATACACTCACCTAAAGGATTATTAGGAACACCCGTTCAATTTCTCATTAATGCAATTATCTAATCAACCAATCACATATCAGTTTGCTTCAATGCATTTAGGGGTGTGGTCCTGGTCAAGACAATCTCCTGAACTCCAAACTGAATGTCAGAATGGGAAAGAAAGATGATTTTAGCAATTTTGAGCGTGGCATGGTTGTTGGTGCCAGACAGCCCGGTCTGAGTATTTCACAATCTGCTAAGTTACTGGGATTTTCACACACAATCATTTCTAGGGTTTACAAAGAATGGGGTGAAAAGGGAAAAAAACATCCAGTATGCGGCAGTCCTGTGGGCGAAAATGCCTTGTTGATGCTAGAGGTCAGAGGAGAATGGGCCGACTGATTCAAGCTGATAGAAGAGCAACTTTGACTGAAATAACCACTCGTTACAACCGAGGTATGCAGCAAAGCATTTGTGAAGCCACAACACGCACAACCTTGAGGCCGATGGGCTACAACAGCAGAAGACCCCATGGGTACCACTCATCTCCACTACAAATAGGAAAAAGAGGCTACAATTTGCAAGAGCTCAACAAAATTGGACAGTTGAAGACTGGAAAATGTTGCTTGGTCTGATGAGTCTCGATTTCTGTTGAGACATTCAGACGGTAGAGTCAGAATTTGGCGTAAACAGAATGAGAACATGGATCCATCATTTCTAGTTACCACTGTGCAGGCTGGTGGTGGTGTAATGGTGTGGGGGATGTTTTCTTGGCACTCTTTAGGCCCCTTAGTGCTAATTGGGCATTGTTTAAATGCCACGGCCTACCTGAGCATTGTTTCTGACCATGTCTATCCCATTATGGCCACCATGTACCCATAATTATTAATTAATTATTAAAATCATAACAGATTGGTTTGGAACAATCAAAATATTATCCAGTTCGATCTGGTTGAAGATTGTAGTCAAGTTGGTATAAAAATGGGTTTGTTGAGGATCAGTGCCGATGGCTGTCGTGTCGATGAGGCCTTCACAGGGGAGAGTCTAGATGACACAATCTCTGCTGACACTGGTCTGGATACGGCCCGGATCCGGCTGACTGCATTATCTGTTGTGGTCGTTTCTAGGCGCAGGTCCACCATCTGATCTGGATACGGACCGGATTCAGCTGACTACATCATGCGTTGTGGTCGTGTATAGTAGGGCTACACAATTTGGGGAAAGTGTAGTATTGCAATTATTGAGGTCAATAATGCGATTGCGATATAATAAACACATGGTTTCATGAGTCAACTTACTTAGTTCTCAAGGAAAAAGAACATACAAATTAGTGATAATGCTGAAATGTGTATTTCTCAATTCAGTGTTTTCAAATTAAAATAATATTTTTTTTACCAAATGTAATAATGACATCTTTGCATAACTGCAAACTTGTTATTGTCTCAATAGTACAATAGTATAAAATAAATAGAACAATAAATACGAACATTTGAATGCTCATGAAAATATGATATTTTGAACATTCTGTCCAGATAGGCCGCTGTACGTGAGCTGTATCGTTCAGTTTCGTTCCGACAAACGAGGCACTACATTTTCTTTTGCTCAATATGTTCAACGTTAATACAAGGTATCCAAGCAAAAAGTTCTCCACGCATTATCCTGCAGTTAATGAGAAAAGTTAATTTATTGGCGCACTATATTGACTGCGTATTGAGACATATAAAACTGTTTAGATAGATTTTCAACCAATCAGCATCGAGAATGTAAGTAGGTCAGAGCCAAAATCAAGCCAATATCACTACGCACATGTAAACATTGAGAACGTAAGCAGCGCATCTTCATCTGATAGCGGCGATCAAACTCGATTAACACTCGTAAAGTGTATTCTTCATGTCGGAAAAGATGGTGGGAAAGGTCCGCAGCCCTTTACTGAAGTCCGATGGGAACAAAATCAACCAATGTGCGAAGGAATGGTTCAAAGTGTCGAAAACTACGGAGCTAGCTACTGATCCCATGCTGCAGGTAAGTTACTTTCATAACATATATTTTTTCATTATTTTTGGGTGATGCTAATTTACAAATTTTTGTCACATCAGAATCCCGATAAAAACATCGACATGATGAGAGACGTTGTCCTCCGTTGCTTGATCTGTTATCTGGGTGAAAAAGAAGATGACCTCATCCAAGAGTACAATGCAAGTGACTAGAATTATTCTATATATTTATGATGTTTTGAGAAATGTACTTGTACATTGTTTTTATTTATAAAAATAGAAATGCAACTTAAACAATAATCTTTTTCAAATTAAATTATATAAAGCTAATGTGAAAATATTTAACACAACATAGATTTTTATCAGCCACTATATGAAAAAAGGTAACACTTTATTTTGATGGTCCACTTTAGACATTCTACTGACTATAAGTAACTGCAACTACATGTTAACTTAATCTATTAACCCTAACCTAGCAGTCTTCTAATACTCTGAGTTAGTTGACATGTAGTTACTTACAGTTAGTAGAATGTCTATAGTGGACCATCGAAATATATTGGTCCACTATAGACCATTCAATTCCCCCACCCCCCACAATAGTGTCACCAATTGTAATTTTACATTTATTTTATTTTTTCTTCCTGAATACACCCACTATCATTGGTGAAACTGTACTTATGTTATTGTCAAAGTCTTTGTTGTGTGATTACAAAGAAAAACTATAATGGTTTACTTGTAGTTGTCTTAGCATTTAAAGCTGTTATAAGAAATTTTTACAACCGTACTCAAATCAACTTTATAATTATGGACAGAATTTTAATGAGGCAGACAAGATAAAAATACTTATTTAATGTTTGTTTTACAGTGTGACAATGGAGATATCCTGCAGCACATAATGAAAATTGCAATCTGCAAGAGGGATTATCAGGAGGATTTCAGTATCATCTTGGAGGGGATGCAAGTCATGGCATGGCTTGGAAAATCTGTCAAGAGCCTGTTCTGTTCTACTTGGACTCACGTATGCACTAAACCTCACCTACCCGAAAGAATTGAGGCACACTTCTGAGGCCTTTCAGAAGCTCTTCTTGGAACTTTGCATGTTTTCCCCGAAATTACTAACACTTAAAAACAAACTCATGACTTAAATTGAGACAATGCAAGTTCTGCTGAAAAAAAAAAAAAACTGCATTGATTGATGAACGTTTAATATTGTTCTACATACAAACTTTCAGCGCGTTATTCACAAGTTTTAGTCAAAACATTTACTTTTCCAACAGAAATTTGTATGCACATGTTTTTGTGTAACAAAATTATCTTTCTCAAAGACATGGAAAATGTTACCATTTTTTGCTTTTATTTTTCATATCTTAAAACTGCTGTCTTACATTTTATATAGATTTGTTTTATTTGTGAAAAAAATACAGAATAAAAGCATGTTTGATAACAAAAAAGTGCATTATGTATTCATTATTATCTTAACCTGAAAAAGGCAGTAAATGTTATAATTAAGTAAATTTCTTTAATACAAATGACTAAATTCTCCTTGATTTATTCGTGAGACAACTTAAATTAAAAAAGCACATTCCACTAATAATATTAAATTCATCATGTGCCATTGACTAAATAATTTAGGAAATTTGACTTAATCTATTCGGGTACATTTCACTAAAAACACAAACCTTAAAATCTACTCAAATATAATACATGTAATATTGTTACCATATTTTTTTAAGTAGACTGCATGTAATATTTTTTACAGTGTACATGTAGTGCAGTTACTGCTTGTGTATGCGAATTGACAATTCACCATTAAATGTGTTATTTTGAAAAGTGTTTTTTTATACATTATATTTTGGCTTAATTCTATTTGTTATTCAGATTTTACTTCAAATATTACCTTTGAATTGGAACAACATAATGAGAAGTAATTGGGATGTTAATGCTACAGTAGATGTTTTCTTGATAATCGTATCATGTTTACTGTGACTATAGCTACTTCAGGTATATCACACATTTAAAACTGGTTTATTTTGTACTTCAAGTACAAAAATAATTTGATAATTAGGTAATTCGGTATTTTTGGGTTTATATGATAAACATGTTTGAAAGTGAAAAATTCCCTATGTTTTCCCTTTTTTTCAAAATGGGCACCTTTACGGCCGTTTCACACCGCAAGCGTCAGCGGCGCGTGAGCAGCGCATATTTTTTTCGGCGTGCATGTTAATCAATGAGTGCGTTCACACCGCGAGCAGAAACAGCGCGTGAGCGTCAAGCAGGAGCGTCGCGTGAGCAGCAGTGAAGCGGGGGTTTCGGCTTCGAGTCTATTTTTGCTGAGCTGCTCACGCAAAATTACGGCCGTTTCACACCGCAAGCATGAACGGCGCGTGAGCAGCACATCAGCGCAACTACATCGTCACTGAAGCTGCAGACGCGCGCGAGTAGGCTATTCACACTGGAAGCAGGGGCGTCATGCAAGCCAAAATTCTGGGGGGCACAATCTGAGACGTTGCAATTGTTTTCTGACGGGTGATATGGATCATGTTAGGAGGGGTCAGGGGGTTTCTCCCCCTGAAAATTTTTAAATTCTGGCTGCTAAACATATGCATTTCAATGCAGTTTGGGAGGGACAGAAATACCTTAACGGAGCCAGCAGCAACCCTCCTCTATCTGAGGACTAAGTTAAAGTATCTATTTTGTAAGTTTATGCAAAAGACAGGTTGATGAAAGAACTGTAAGCTCAAATTCAAAAGCTTTTGAAGTCTACTTCATTAAAGCATGTTTACACACACACTTACTGTACACTTAGGCCTACTACACCTTATTTTAAAAACAGTACCATTGCAGTTTTTATGTTATGATTTCAAAGTGGTATGTGACCTAAACGATCATACATTAAAGGTACATAAAGGTGCTGAGGTCTGACTTTGTGGTGCTCTGAAATTAAGTTATTTTAATATTAATATGATGAAGGACTTTGAAAGAAGTTTGACAGATTTCAGTGCTGAATAAGGTTAACACTACCCTGTTTATTTGAAAATGGTTAATATTTGACAGAAATGTAAAAAAGTAATCCAATCAAATGTAAAATGTAACATTACTTTAGTAAAATCATACAATACTGTAGTTACACTGCTCATTATTATATTTTAAATAAGGAACTTGTAAAGAGTACAAATTGTATGGCAGGCAGTAACGTTAGCCAACTAGTTAACGGTTAGACTAGGCTAGCTATCGATAACGTTACACTGACACAACTTAAGTTAATGCTCTGAATTCGCAGCTAATAAATCCATAACTTTTTGATCAAGTTAAAATGTCCAGGTCAACCACAAATAATCCCACTACCTTTTAATATCATCCGATAACTAATTCAATGCCGATTTGCTGCTTTGCCCAATTACCACTTCAAGACCATCTGTAGAACATTGCCAGCTCAACGTGCGAGACGAGCGAGTTGCTTGAAAATACACAGCAAAGATTCTCGAGCGCTACGCCCGTAGCAATCTAGATTTGATATAGCTACACAGACACCATATTAGGAAAAAGGGGCGGGCTGATGCTGACCGATTTATTACACATCCAGAAGAATACATTTGAGTCGTTATAGGCTCCGGTAATCATGGAGCATAATAGGAATAAAGTTGTGACAAAATTATCAGGGAGGAAAAATCTGAGGGGGCACGTGCCCCCTCACTTTGAAAGAGCATGACGCCACTGACTGGAAGTGTTTGTACAGCGTCACAACAGCGGCTCCCAGGCTACATAAGGCTACATATAAGCAAGCATTTCTTTAGAAGGACTTTTGAAAATTTTGTTTTTAGAAGTTGGTGGTCATAAACAAATTTGAAGTTTGTTCAAAGCCCAAACTGAATAATTAAAAACAAGTTTGATGGGTACATTTTCTATTAAATGTTATTTTCTTTATGTTAGTCTTCATTTCCTTTTCTGACATACTGCAATCCTTGTTAAAACACACTAGACATGCAAATTCTATGCGTTTTGGGCACTTTTTGTGTGAAATCATATTAATTGTGTCCATCAAAAGTGTGCTTTCACTTTAATTGAGCGTGAGCAGCGCAGCAAAAATAGACTCGAAGCCGAAACCCCCGCTTCACTGCTGCTCACGCGACGCTCCTGCTTGACGCTCACGCGCTGCTCCTGCTCGCGGTGTGAACACACTCATTGATTAACATGCACGCCGAAAAAAATACGCGCTACTCACGCGCCGCTGACGCTTGCGGTGTGAAACGGCCGTTAAAGTGAAAGCACACTTTTGATGGACACAATTAATATGATTTCACACAAAAAGTGCCCAAAACGCATAGAATTTGCATGTCTAGTGTGTTTTAACAAGAATTGCAGTATGTCAGAAAAGGAAATGAAGACTAACTTAAATAAAATAACATTTTATAGAAAATGTACCCATCAAACTTGTTTTTAATTATTCAGTTTGGGCTTTGAACAAACTTCAAATGTGTTTATGACCACCAAAATCTAAAAACAAAAATTTCAAAAGTCCTTGTAAAGAAATGCTTTCTTATATGTAGCCTTATGTAGCCTGGGAGCCGCTGTTGTGACGCTGTACAAACGCTTCCAGTGTGAATACTCGCGCGCGTCTGCAGCTTCAGTGACGATGTAGTTGCGCTGACGTGCTGCTCACCCGCCGCTCATGCTTGCGGTGTGAAACGGCCGTTAGCATAATTTTTCTCAAAAACTGCACGGTTGTGTGCGGAGAACTTTTTCCTAAGGAATCTCTATATATTTCTGATGTTAAATATAAAAAAAGTAGGTAGTGCCCCACTTCGTGGAACGAAACCTAAAAGGCCTCTTTTAGGCTACCGACAGCGGCCTAAGACAAACAGGGACATTTAAGCATGATGTGTATTGTGATGGTCAGAACATTTGGTAACTAAACAAAATTTTGTTAAGTTTAGTTAGTTATTATTATTAAAGGTTAAAAATAACAACTCAAATTAAATATAATTTGTTTTTTACTAGGCTATAACAACGTTACAATATTTTAATGATATAAGTAAACATATAATAAATATTTAATATAGTGCACATATTTACCAAAATACTCCTCTCTATATATATGTCTAGCCAACTTACGTGCTATCAAATGGCTTTCATGAAGTAAATGTAACGTTATGTGACATTGTCCATTGTTCTCCAGCTGTTTTATTGACCTCTTTCTGCAGTTGAAAAACACTGATTGATTGATTGGCACAAACATTTCGGTAAGTTGTACAGTCTCTTTCAACACACCTATTGTTAATTCGTGTTCATTTACTATTAACTAGTAAAGAGTAAGAGATGTTCGGTTCACGACCACGATCTGTCATGTCACAAGCGCCAAAACGCTATAGAGATTGCTAATGTGACGTCATCGTGACATATTACCAGTGGTGAACGCAAAGCATTTGGGGAATCCGCGGCACAAACAGAAGACACCAGACTTGATTGCATGGAGGGAAGAACGCAGTGTTCAAGATTCCGTCTACCTGCTGTGTTATAAACTGCAATAGTCATTCTTGCACAGTTTTGAAAACGAACGTTAAGGGTTGTTTTAAGGATATGTTTGTGTATGCTCGTAGACAGCCACTCTGAAGCGGTCAGAGGCGATTCTAAAAGATTCAAAAAGTCAAGACAGGACCTATCGTCAAAATTCTACCCACCAATCTAACTTAGTTCATCCAAAACGAACTAGAAAATAGACTCAAAGTGCTAAATCCCTGAATTATCCTTTAAGAACGGATCAATATATTTGTTTTCCTTAATTTTAATAAACCCTAACTTTATTCTCATCTGAATGGTAAATAATTGATTTTCGTATAAAATAATACTACCATTAAAACACATTTGATTTTCTTTTTTAATCAATGTAGAATATGTAACTGCTCTGAAGACAATAAATGAAAACCAATGTGATATGATTAATGTCCAAAAGATGTAACCCACAGACTGTTTTGAAATGGGGTTGGATGAATATGTTGCTTTTAAAACTGTGTGTGTTTGGTTGGGTGACAGTGGTAGGTTACAGTTTGACAAGAGTTTAGAGTGTGACAAAAGCACAATGTTGTGTTTTATTGCGAGTGTAAGTTACAAAAATATAAGTAAACACTTTGCAGTTTGACTGATAACCTCTATGAACAAAATGACGGAGTATGTTTTTTTATGTTTCCAAATTCCACTGTTCGATCGCGCCCACGTCTGTCTCTCTCTCTCTCTGTCTCTCTCTGTCTCTCTCTCTCTGTCTGTCTCTCTCTGTCTCTCTCTCTGTCTGTCTCTCTCTGTCTCTCTCTGTCTCTGTCTCTCTGTCTCTCTGTCTCTCTCTCTCTCTCTCTCTCTCTCTCTCTCTCTCTCTCTCTCTCTCTCTCTCTCTCTCTCTCTCTCTCTCACACACACACACACACACACACACACACACACAGTTCGATCGCGTCTCTCTTGACATGAATTCTGACTGCATGCAGATAGATGAGAGAGAGCGAGGAGTGTGGTGCTTAAAACATTACTTTTGAACGGACAACAGTTTTCTGGTAGCCTATGGTCTGACAATGTTTTCTTTAGCCCGCTGCATTTTGTAGGATTAGATTCTGTTTTTCACACTATTTTTATTTTTTTCATGCCAGAACACTAGCCTGCTATGGCAGCCCATGTAAACGGGCCAAACATACCCATAATTCTTCGCGTTCTGATGACGTTGCCGCCCAGTTGGTCAAATGTCTTAGCGATCTGTATTGTTTGAATTTCGTAATAAAATTTACAGAATCTGAGAGCTGATAATTTGTTTCATATCAAAATAACCTGCTCTGTCCAGTCTGTTGGTGACTGAGAAAATGGATGTGTGGCGTGAGAGCCTGTGAAAAGTGTCTATTGCGCGAGTCTCGCGCTGAATCAGTGAGAGTTGGCAGCCCTGCTCTCTCTGTTATCTTATAGCCCAAATATCGCTTTATAACCGAGGTAGATTTTTTTTCTGGCCACCAGTTCAGTGTCCGTGTGCTTGGCGTCCATCTTCACCTGTTCTCCGTGCTGCCGGAAAAAGTCATGACCATACGTGCCACATATGCCACTTCCTAAACTGAAACTGACTGGTTTTTTATTAGCGGTGTAGAAAACGGGCAAACAGCTCTCAGAGAGAATGAGTTGTCATGTCCACACATGCATTTATTTATTTCATAAAATTGCAGCATTTTGTGTGATATAATCGCATAGGCTTGACATTGTGATTGCAATTTGATTAATCATGGAGCACTAGTGTCTAGGCACAGGTCCACCATCTGATCTGGATATGGCCTGGATCCAGATGATTACAGTAAACCTCGGAATAAGCAGAAAGACTAATATTAGCGTAGATGCCATTCTTCTTATGATGTAACGAGTACATCGGGTGTTATAGGAAGTAATGTTGTCACGGTACCAAAATTTCAGTATTCTGTACCAATACCAGTAAAAATCTACGGTTCTCGGTACCAATTTTGGTACCAAAGCTTAATTTAGATAAAATTTGCATATATTTAGGTGTATATCACGGTTACAAAGATGGAAACTGTACATCTGTATTAAAAACACTTTACAATAAGATTAGATAAAATCACCTAACAATAAACAATAGTTATATACTGTAGCAATTATTCTCCTTGGGGTTCATTTAAAAATGTACTAATACATCTGTTAACATTATTTAATGCACAATGATTGAAGTGAACAAACATGAACAATCAAGTATTTGTATTAAATAACATTCACAAACATTAATTAATGTTGTAAAAATATATTGTTCACTCAATGTGTTGATGTTAGATAACGCATTAAGTAATGTTAATGAATGGTATCTTATTGTAGTGTTACCAAACTATACAGGAGATAAAATATGTTTTATTGGACTTGACTGTACTTTTATTTAATCCAAAACTGCATTCATATTAATTTTAAAAGGGCTTTTTAAACCTGCTAAGAGTTATCCAGGCAAGAATAAGCCTAGAACTGCTTTTCTGACGGACTGATATTAATGACATAAATAGGCATGCACTGATACTGATACCAGTACTCAGGTGTCGGTCCGATACTGTGCTCATGCACTCATACTCGTGAAACTACTCCGATACAACCGCACCCGATACCACTTTAGAGACCATTCACGTTTTTTGTGCGTGCAAATTGTTTCCACAAGCGCTTGCCCTCCCGCGGCGTCTGTTGCTGCTATGCAATCATGAACAGAGGCCTACATTTGAAATTGCGAATTTGCATGTGAATGGCCCCTTATGGCAACGTGACATTAGCCTAATCCAAAATATTTCCATATGTGGCTCTTTCCTCTTTTCGTGTCAACAAGTGGATTCAGAGCCACCATATTAGCAGTGCCGCCGGTCGCCATGTCTCAGAGTGTTTTTATGAAGAGGACGCAACTGTGCACCTTTCGGACAGCGCATCAAGAACCGGATTAACCCGGTACTTCGAAGGAAGACTTTCATGAACAAAAACACATTGGTACTAGGAAAAACGTAGGAAAAAAAAACAACCAAACGTTAACGAAAACTGACAGAGACTGAGGGAAAATGTACTCTGTTACTAAAGTAACCTCGGTTCTCTCTAGAGAGGGAACGAGTACTGCGTAATATCTTACGCTATGGGGAAAACCTCTTTTCCACGAGATATTGAAGCCAAAAATTATCCTTAATTTTGAATTAATGTAAAACGCTGTGCGGCAGCATGCAGACATAGGCAAGACGGCTCGCGCGCCTATTGGCTGCCCTGCGGCAACAGCAGCAGTCTATCGAGAGAGGCCCTGCGTGACGTGATACCCAATGGGGGCGCTTCGCGCCCATTTCGTCACGTCCCGCCAGAATAGGCGTGGCCTTGGCCTATAAATACGCTCGACAGGCTGATACAAATTGGTTTTCATCACTGAAGCGAACCAGCGCTGTTGTATGCACGGCAAGATACGCAGTACTCGTTCCCTCTCTAGAGAGAACCGAGGTTACGTTAGTAACCGAGTACGTTCTCTTACGAGAGTATCTCTCGTACTGCGTAATATCTTACGCTATGTGGAACACAATGCAACACGCCGTGCATACTGGGATCCGACACCAAAGTCCCAAGGGCAGTAGCCCGGGGCTCATATAGTGCATAATCACTTTAGACTCACAGAGAGTCGGAGAAGAGAGGCTACAAGCATCATTCCCCATGAAATAGCATCCCACGGGAGCTAGTTATGTTAACAGTGTTTCACGCAGACAAGGTGAACGTGTTCAGCCTGAATTGGGTATAAGTACGGGTTATTAAACACCCATGGAGCTGTTCTATCGATCAGTGAGCGATGCACAAGCAAAACTCAGCATTCTGCGCCGGCGCAGCGGTGCAGATAGTACTGAATTCTAGACCAACAGCAGCTTGGCGGGAACCTCTAGGTTATAAAACCTTATAAATGTAGACGGCGAGGCCCAGCCTGCCGCCATAGAGATATATTGCAAGGAAATCCCTCTAGACCACGCCCACGACTAGGCCCCGCCCCTCGTGGAGTGCGCTCTGACACCCAAAGGACACTGCAGGCCCTTAGAAGTGTAAGTCAGCGCTATGGCATCGACTATCCATCTGGACAGGCACTGTTTTGATGCGGCCAGTCCCTTGGAGCGTCCGCCAAACAAAACGAAGAGCTGCTCAGTCTGTCTGAAGAAAGACGAGCGGGACACATAAGCTCTCAGTGCCCTGACAGGGCAGAGGAGACTTGCATCCTCCTCCTCATCATGAACCGGGAGGGCGCACAGGGAAATAACCTGGGCCCTGAACGGTGTGTTGAGGGATTTGGGCATGTACCCATGCCTTGGTTTGAGTAGGGCTTTTGAGTCATTAGGCCCAAACTCCATGCATGACGCGTTTACTGAAAACGCTTGCAAGTCCCCTACGCGCTTCACTGAAACGAGAGCCATAAGGAATACCGTTTTGAGAGACAGATGTTTCATGTCTGACAAATGGATTGGCTCGAATGGGGCACCTTTCATGACTTCAAAAACCGTAGAAAGGTCCCACACAGGGACTGAGGGGGGTCTGGGAGGATTCAGCCTCCGAGCTCCCATGAGGAATCGCACGACCAGGTCGTTTTTCCCCAGTGACTGGCCAGACGTCGGTTTTGCAAATGCCGCTATGGCCGCCACGTATACTTTGAGCGTGGATGGGGTTCTGCCCTTATTCAATTCAATTCAATTCAAATGTATTTGTATAGCGCTTTTCACAATACACATTGTCTCAAAGCAGCTTTACAGAAAGTGCATTTCGGAAATGTACATAGAAAAATACGGTTAGTTGATCAAGTAGTAATTTATGGCATAACATATCGCCGGCTTTGAGTCGTCTCTTCACAGGCGTCGAGTCGTCTCTTCACAGGCGTTGGGGCATCTGAAGTCTCCGTGAGAGGCTGGATACAAACTTGAGCTGACGAACGCTATTTACCTCGGGACTAGCGTCCCGAGATAACAGCAGAAAGGCAGATGGGAAATAATTAGCATAGCTGATGTTCATAATGTTAATGCATTCGAACTGATTCAGCAGTAGTATTAAAGGTTAAGCATTACGTGAATGCTTGGTTAAAGAGATGCGTCTTTAATCTAGTTTTAAACTGGGACAGCGAGTCTGAGTCTCGAACAATATCAGGAAGGCTATTCCAGAGTTTAGGAGCTAAATGTGAGAACGCCCTCCCTCCTTTAGTGGACTTAGATATCCTAGGAATGACCAGAAGCCTCGAATTTAGTGATCTTAAAGAGCGCGATGGATTGTATGGCGATAGAAGGTCTGTTAAATACACAGGCGCTAAACCATTTAGGGCTTTATAGGTCAGTAGGAATACTTTGTAATTGATACGTAACTTAATAGGTAACCAGTGTAGAGATGATAAAATAGGTGTTATATGATCATATTTTCTTGATCTAGTAAGAACTCTAGCGGCTGCATTTTGCACTAACTGTAGCTTGTTTATTGAGGATGCAGGACAACCAGTTAATAAAGCATTACAGTAATCTAGTCTCGAGGTCATGAATGCATGAACTAACTTTTCTGCATCAGAAACAGACAGCATGTTACGTAGCTTAGCAATGTTTCTAAGGTGGAAAAAGGCTGTTCTTGTAATATATGAAATATGATTTTCGAAAGTCAAGTTGCGGTCTAGTATAACACCCAGGTCTTTTACTGTAGTGGATAAAGTAACAGGACATCCTTCTAAATTAAAGTTTTATTGTAAGGGATTTTGTGGGTAGTTTTTTGGACCAATAAGTAGTACCTCCGTTTTATCTGAATTTAATAGCAGGAAATTACACGTCATCCAGCATTTTATATCATTTAGACACTCTGTCAATTTAGATAAGTTAGTATTTTCATCTGGTCGTGATGAGATATATAATTGAGTGTCATCAGCATAACAGTGGAAATTAATTCCATGTTTTCTTATAATATTACCAAGTGGCAGCATGTATATTGAGAATAGCAGAGGGCCTAACACCGATCCTTGCGGCACTCCATAGTCTACTGACGTTATCTTTGATTTTTCCCCATTTATACAGACAAAATGGTAACGGTCTGATAAGTACGATCTAAACCAGCTTAATGCCTGTCCCTGAACACCAGTGTAGTTTTGTAGTCAATCCAAGAGTATTTTATGATCTATAGTGTCGAACGCAGCACTAAGATCGAGTAGAACTAGTATTGAGATACAGCCTTGGTTAGAAGCTAAAAGTAAATCATTTGTAATTTTAACTAGCGCAGTTTCTGTGCTATGATGCGGTCTGAAACCCGACTGGAATTTTTCATAGATATAATTTTCTTGCAAGAAAGAGCACAATTGAGCGGACACAACTTTTTCTAGTATTTTAGACATAAATGGAAGATTTGAGATGGGTCTGTAATTTGCTAAGTTATTTGGATCTAATTGCGGTTTCTTAATGAGAGGTTTTATTACTGCCAGCTTGAATATTTTTGGAACATGACCTAAAAATAAAGATGAGTTAATAATATTAAGAAGAGGCTCTTCCACTACAGGTAACACTTCTTTCAGTAGTTTAGTGGGTATTGGATCTAATAAACATGTTGTTGGTTTAGATGCAATGATAAGTTTATTTAGCTCTTCCTGTCCTATAGTTGTAAAGCGGTGTAGTTGTTCTAGAGGGGCGATAATTGAGGCTGAATCATAAGACATCATAGAGGATTGTATATTTACAATTGTGTTTCGGATGCTTTCTATTTTCTCATTGAAATAATTCATAAAATCATTACTACTATATTGTAACGGAATATTTTGCTCTGGTGATGTTTGTTTATTTGCTAGTCTAGCCACGGTGTTGAATAAAAACCTTGGATTATTTTTGTTTATTTTCTATTAGTTTGCGGAGATGCTCAGCCCTGGCTTCTTTTAGAGCCTTTTTATAACGTGACATCCTGCCTTTCCACGCGATTCTAAAGACCTCTAAATTAGTTTGTTTCCATTTACGCTCTAAGTTACGAGTTTCTCTCTTGATTGCATGCGTAGCACTGTTGTACCATGGTGCTTTAGTTTTCTCTCTAACCTTTTTTAATCTAATTGGTGCAACAATATCTAGTGTACTAGAGAACATGGTGCTCAAACTCCTAGTCATTTCCTCTAGTTCATCTGTTTGTTTGGGTGCACTGAGCAGCTGAGATAGATCAGGTAAGCTATTTGAGAATCTATCTATAGTGGTTGGAAGGATTATTCTGCCTGGTCGATAACGTGGCGCAACATAACAAATTTCAGCAGTACGTATTACGCAAGATACCATGTAATGATCAGTGAGATCGTCACTTTGCGGTATAATATTTATATCAGTTGGATTGGTTCCATATGATATAATTAAATCTAGTGTATGATTTAGACGATGAGTGGGACCACTGACGTTTTGCGTGACCCCAAAGGAGTTTAATAAATCTGTAAACGCAGCCCCTAAAGCATCATTTGTATTATCTACGTGTATGTTAAAGTCTCCAACAATTATTGCTTTATCGACATTGACCAATAGATCTGAGAGAAAGTATGCAAACTCTTTTAGGAAGTCAGCATAGGGCCCTGGAGGTCTATATAGGGTAGCCAAGGCTAGAGATAATATGGATTTGTTTCTTACATCTAAGAGCGTAACATTTAGCACAAGTACTTCAAACGAATTAAACCTGTGACGTGTTTTCCGAGTAACATTAAGAATATCTCTATAGATTGTTGCAACACCGCCGCCACGACCGATCAGACGGGGCTCATGCTTATAACAGTATCCTGGTGGAGTAGACTCATTTAGACCGAAATAATCATTTGGTTTAAGCCAGGTTTCAGTAAGGCAAAGTACATCGAAACTATTATCTGTGACCATTTCATTTACAATGACCGCCTTAGGTGTGAGTGATCTAATGTTTAGAAGACCTAGCTTTAGAAATTGTTTTTGTTCACTGATATTTAGATTTTCTGGTTTAATTACAATAAGATTTTTGCTAGATCCTACACAAGATTTATTGTTTGGCCTCACTAAGCGAGGAATAGACACAGTTTCTATATAATGTTCTACACTACTTATATCAATTAAGTTGGGACAGCAAAGACTGTGATTTGGACTTTGACTTACTAGTCATATGGTGTGTAACGTCTTGGAGATGTTGTCCTTATCCAGCAGCTCCTGAAGGAAGGAGAGCACTTCCGTAACCCCGCAGTCTGCGGGTGAAAAGCCCTGAGCTTGACACCAGGCAGAGAACATCGACCACTTTGAGGAATAGAGTCGTCTAGTAGACGGGTCTCTAGCCTGTGTGATTGTGTTTAACACTCCCTCTGGGAGGTTAGCGGGTACCCGTTGATGGCCCATGCATGTAGGGATCATAAATCCGGGCGAGGATGCCAAATCGAGCCCTTTGCCTGAGAGAGGAGGTCTCTCCTCACCTGTATCGGCCACGGGGCAGTGCTGGTCAGCCGCATCAGGACTCAGGACTCGGAACCAATTCTGGTTCGTCCAGAGCGGAGCCATTAGCAGCACTGGGCATCCGTTTTCCCTGATTCGTTCCAGCACTTGAGGCAGGAGCGAGACGGGGGGAAAAGCATAGAGGGGGCAGCGGGGCCATTCGTGGGCCAGCGCATCCCTGCTCTTGGAGAAAAGTTCGGACAGGGAGCATTTTCTGGCGACGCGAATAAGTCCACCTGCGCTCTGCTGAATGTCTCCCACAGCAGTTGGATCGTCTGCGGGTGCAGCGACCATTCCCCTGCTGGGACATTGTTTCTGGACAGACAGTCTGGTCCCAGATTCAGGCGACCAGGTAAATGCGCTGCTTTCAGTGAAAGCAGGTTGTGCTGAGCCCAGACCAGGAGGCATTCCGTTAGCCTGTAAAGGTTTCGGGACCTGATCGCTACCCTGGCGATTTATCTATGCCACCACTGACATGTTGTCCGACCGGACTAAGACGTAGCGGCCTTTTATCTGGGGACAAACGCGAGTTGTCGACTGCTAGCATTTCCAGACAGTTTATGTGTAGGAGCTTTTCCCGTTCTGATCACTGGCCAAAGAACGGTCTGCCCTCGAGCAGCGCTCCCCATCCCGAGGTGGAGGCGTCCGTGGACACCACCGTCACACTCGAGGGAGTCGCAAGACTCACGCCTGACTGACACCAGTCGGCTATTTTCCAAGGTTCCAGAGCCGAAACGCATTTCATGTCAACCCTGAGGCAAAACAGACCAGAGGTGCATGCCCGGGGTGGAACTCGCGCTCTCAGCCATAGCTGCAGTGGGCGTATGCGAAGCAGGCCCAGCTGAAGTACTGAAGATGCCGAGGCCATGAGGCTCAGCATTTTCTGAAACCTTTTGAGCGGGACTATAGAGCCGCGGCGAAAGGATTTCGCGGCGCACTGAATGTCCAGTTTGCGCTCCGGTGACAGACGTGCTGTCATAGACAGTGAGTCCCGCACTGTTCCCAGAAAAGAGATTTTCTGCCTGGGAAACAGCGAACTCTTCGCCCAATTGACTGTGAGACCCAGATTCTCGAGAAGCTCGAGTAATGTGGTTCTGTGTTCTATGAGCTCTGAATGTGATCGAGCTAGAATCAGCCAATCGTCCAAGTAGTTCAAAACTCGCATGCCCTGAAGTCTCAGGGGTGCGAGGGCCACGTCCATGCTCTTTGTAAATGTACGGGGTGCTAGGGATAGGCAGAACGGTAGGTCTATGTATTGATATGCCTGGGCCTCGAAGGCTAATTTCAAGAATCGCCTGTGACGTGACGCTATTTGATTTTGGAAAAAGGCGTCTTTCAAATCTATTGACATAAACCAGTCTGCCTGGCGCACATGCGCGATGATCTTCCTAGTTGTCAGCATTCTGAACTGGCGCTTCAAAAGCACTCTGTTCAGCTGTCGCAGATCTAGAATGGGTCTGAGATCCCTGTCTTTTTTCAGTACCAGAAAATATCTGCTATATAGCCCCCCTTCGTCTGAAGCCTGAGATAAAGGTTCTATGGCCCCTTTGCTCAGCAGTTTCGTAATTTCGGTTCGAAGTAGATGAGATACTTCATTGTTTACCGTGGCTTCCCCCCGTCATAGATATAGAAGCAAATAAAGTGTGAGTATACATACAATTCGCATAAATTTAATTGCAATGCTATTTGTGTATACAGATGTCCACCTATGACTATGAAGTATGACTGTTTGGATTTTTTTGAAATGGTAAAACTTTACAATAAAATTCCATTTGTAACATTAACTAAGGTTAATAAAAGTATTTTTTATTGTTAATTTCAACATTTACTAATACATGTTTACATTTTAAAGTTGTTTCTCTTAACATTAGTTAATGCACTATCAACTAACGTGAATGGCCAAGATGTAATTAACATTTTCTTTTTATTTAAAAAGTACAGTATATTTTCATTAAGTACTGTTTTTACATTTTTGCAATAAAGTTCAGCACTATTTTATGTGTTATGTTTGTTTTCATTCAGTATTTATTTTAAAAACCATCAGTTGATTTATCAGTTATCGGTCAGTGTGAGCCAACCTAGTTATTTTTATCGGTAAAATTCACTATTAGCCAATTTCTATCACAATCCCCATCAGACTGCAATCAGAAACACTCGCTTGTGTCTGAAAGTGAGTTTTGAGCTGAAAATTATTTAAAATGTTGAGCTGGTAACCTGGTATGATAACATGGGAAATTAACAGCGCTGTTGACTCCCCTGACTCAGGTAAACTCTGCCTTTGTTCATGGCCACTCCTCAAGCCTCAGTTGGCACGCTTTGGATTAAGGTATTCGGCGAGCCAAAAAACTCCTGGCTGTTGGCCCAGAGGAAGCCCCGATTAGGCCAGAACAAGCCCCAGAAGTAAGTGGAAACGCTACTGGCCCTGGCACACACTAGCAGGCTCGCTTTTGGCCCAACAGTGGAAACAGAGAATTGACTTCTTAAAGAAAGTAGGAAATTTGCAGGCCCTGTCAGTTGTCATTTGCCTAGACTTTGCTCCGGGTGATGTCAAAGCTATACTGCACCCTAAGTTTCATCTATGGCTGGTCAGCCAGTTGTTTTGAAGGCTTTCTTCCCTGTGCCTCAAGCCGCAAGAGCAAGAAAGTCTGAACTGTATATTTGTGATTTGAGGATCTATGTGTAAGTCCTTTCAGCTCCTGGTCTGCTTTGGTGGTCGCAATAGAGGGAATGTGATCAACAAGCAGTACATCTCACAATGGTCATACCAGATCTTCCACACCTATGAAGCACACGGTATGACTTCAGCTCTTAGGATTAGAGCCTACTAGGGCCCTGTCCCAAATGTCACACTTCATATGCACTTTTGGTCTTGTGGACCTACAATGGCTGCCACATGTGCATTCCCGTTAAATCCATGAGACCGCAGGGTGTCGCATTTAGTCATTTTAGGTTTCAGAAGTGTGCTCACGAGCGCCTCCTTTGCGGTTGATATGCACCCTTGATGCACACTTTTGCTGAGCCTGCACTGGTGCGAGCTCCGCAGCAGACTTCTTGCCAACAAGAAAGTGAGGACTCAGAGGAAGACCATGAGTGTTAAGGGTGCCATTTGGGATAGGGCCTAGAAGTCTTCCAGAGCTTTTGCTAGGAGTGCACCGTTGTAAGATGTTTGTGTTGCGGCAGGCTGGTCCTCTCCGCACACATTCATCAAGATCTACAGTCTGGACACAGATTCAACCCCAGGGTCTCAGGTTATTCAGGGTTAATTCGGTCTTAGCCCGTGCTCCCAATTGTCTGTGCAGAAACACAGCCTTGTGGGGCAGGTATTATCCAGTGGCGTGGCGACGCTAGGATTAAAGTTCCCTGACGTGGCGTTGAGTTCCACTCGAAAGGGAACGTCTCAGATTACGCATGTAAACCGGTTCCCTAAGAGGGGAACGAAATGCCGCGTCAGGCTGCCACACTCCCGGCCATGCCTGTGGCGCATCTTCAATTAGAATCTGGCGACACACTGGTATGGCGTCTCTTTATGGTTTTGGTGATGTGCTACGCTACGTCATGACGCTCAGCCAATCACAGATTGCCGTGTCTAAACACATGCTTCGGACACAGACTAATGCGGAGTATTTTCATAGCATCAAGCCATGGCACGCTGTCTCGTTCCCCTTCTCAGGGAACTTTGCTACATGCGTAATCTGAGATGTTTAAATTAATTTTAAACAGTAAAAAAATCATTATACACAAAAAAAAAAAAAAAAACATAAAAAAGGTATTATACCAAAATCTCAAAACCATTGTTTTAGGTACCATAAATTGTCATTTATAATTGGATTAACACATGTGGCAACTTGCCCCAACCTAGAACTCAGTTAAATTATTCATTATATATAAATATATATATCATATATATATATATATATATATATATATATATATATATATATAAACACTTACAAACACACACTTGAACCAAAAGCTATTTTCACCAACATAAAAACAGGAAAATAGTTTTGCAGTTCTCATTAAATTGGATCATAAATGTTGCACAATAAAGTTAAAGACAGATTACACTCTCTCACACAGCAAAAAACACAAAGAAAGTGTGGAAATTAACACAACTGTAAATATACCACCTCCGGAAATTCACATCAATGAAAGACTGCATAGTCTCTTTCCTAACAGCAGTACGTGAAGTGTTGTGAGCGCTGAGGGCAGCGGACAGTGAACTTTGCTTACTAGCCTCATCCAGTGTGAGTACAGACTAAGATGAAGAACATAATTAAGGAAACACATGGAAGGTTTCTCGAGGTCTGCGATTAATTAGCCTCCTGTCGATATTCTCATCAATACCCGATTAACAAATGACACATTGCCCTATGAATGCTATTGATCAGCCTGCATTCCACAGCATAAATAAGCTGAAGCCTCCTAACAAACTGAAAAGCTGACAAAACAGAGTAAAGTAATTTCTCTCAAACAGCTTGTTGATCCGCTTTGACAAAAAGGCCTGTCTAATGTCAGAGAGAAACCTGCTTACTTACACAGTTTACACAAAACTACCAAACTAAAGCTCAGTAATTCAAGTTTAATTGTCAATGATGTGACTTTTTTGGTTGGTCTACTAATTCAATATGATTTACATTTAAATTGCAATTCATGTTTATTGCAGTCAATGGCTTGAAATCGTCTTCAACGGTGAGCATGTTTTCAATGTCTAAATTAAAATTCATTTTGATTTGTTCAAAGGGGCATAAGGTCAAATATATAGATATGCTGTAACAAATCAGAAGGATTATGAAGGACAATAGTCTCAATGAAAGTATGAAATTATTGAGAAATTTCTGATTCTTAATTTTAAAGAATTAAATATTATTTAATGTTTAAATTATTAATATTAATGCATTGACTATAATTAACTTACAAAGAGCATTACATTTGTTATAATATCTGTCAATCATTGTTAACATTAGTTAATAAAAAAATAATAATTGTTCATTTTAGCTCAGGTCCATTAAATATTAACATGCAACTTTTGATTTGAATAATATATTAGTAAATGTTAACATTAATTACACTACATAACAACTATTTTTTTGTAGTGGTAAATAAAATAATTGTTGGTGTATGTTTTACAATAAATGTTAAGTTTCGGTTAATTTCACATTTAATTAGTTGGAAAACTTGTGTCACGGATCAGCAAGGCTCCACCATCAGCCAATCACATAGGTCACAATCACCAGAATACTGATCACCCACACCTGCTTCACATTCCCTCATCATCCCCCTCTGCATTTAAGCACACACCTTGCTCAATCTCAATGTCTGGACTCGTTTGAGCAAAGAACTCACTTACATGTTGACTCCAATTTCCTGAAGTGTATGTTACTTCTCTCCAGCGTTTCACCATCGTCTTCCAGTTCCTTGTTGTCTCCAGCATCTCCTGTTCAGTGTTGTTGCAAATCAGATACTTACCTGTTCCTCGTTGAGGTGTGCGCTTAGTCATCCATCCATTCAATCCATTGGAATCAAGCTGGTAATGTCTGGACATACAGGGCCAGCAATCCTCTCATTTTCCTCGCCAGCCAGAGAAAACCAGCTCTCCAGAACCAGGTCCTGAACAAATACAGCTGGAACACACTTGTCTCATGTTTATTGATCAGAAGATGAGGCTTACCCAGGTTCTCTGTTCATACTATGGTGCTGGAGGACGTCATTGCTACATGTCCAGTTTATCCTCCACGGCAGCTGTGTAATTCACTCTGTCTATCAACATGAAATCACTCACCACCTAAGTTATCCTTACTGCCTCTGATGTATCTCTTTCCAGTACTCGCTCTCATTGACTCTGGGTCAGGCAGAAACTTCAACAAGGTTACATCTCCCATTCCACATTCCCTGCTGCTTCGAGCTTCTTCTTTGTAGCAAAAAAGGACGGATGTTTGCAGCCTTGTATTGACTACAGAGCTCTCAACAAGATAACCGTCAATTCAGGTATCCACTTCCTCTCGTCCAAGCAGCCCTGGAACAACTCCGTGTAGCAGCCATTTTCACCAAGTTGGGCCTCCACAGTGTTTAATAACCTCATCCGGATAAGTGAGGGGAACGTGTGGAAGGCCGCCTTCGTGACTCTTACAGGGCACTATGAATATCTTGCCATGTCGTTTGGCCTGGTCAAGGCCCCTCTGTATTCCTGGACTTTATGCACGAGGTACTCCGGGACTTCCTCCACCGATTCATGCCCATATACATCGATGACATCTTGGTGTATTCTCGGAGAATGACCGAACATCGCCACAACATTTCCATCATTTCCTGAAAGCTGAAAAAAGCTCCTTTCATTAGTTCTCAGTGTAGTTTCTGGGTTACAACATCAGTAAACACAGCATCCAGACGGACGAGGGAAAGGTCAAAGCAGTACGTAACTGGCCTACACCTTCAAATTTCAAAGAACTTCAATACTTCCTAGGTTTTTCAAACTTCTATCGACTTCATCCAGAACTTCAGTTCCGTTACCAGTCCATTAACCAACCTCCTCAAGACCAAGCCTAAGTCTCTGTCCTGGACACCTGCTGCCACCCAGGCTTTCCAGATCCTCAAAGAAGCCTTTACCAGTGCACTGCTGGGGTAGGAGCAGTGTTGTCTCAGCAGCAGGGGAACCCAGCCCAACTCCATACATGTACCTTTTTCTTCTAAGAAATTATTCCCAGCGGAGGTGAACTACGACATCGGGAGCAGATAACTGCATGCCATAAAGCTTGCTCTGGAGGAATGGAGGCATTGGTTTAAGGGGCTAAAGAATCATTATTTGTCCTTAAAGATCACAAGGACCTTCATTACCTCAGAGATGCAAAGAGACTCTACTCCAGACAGATGTGCAAGATGTGCATTCATCACTAGCTTCAACTTTTCCATTTCCTATTATCCAGTGTTATGTCCTACGGTGTCATTTATTTTATTTTATATTTTTGAACATCATGTGTGTCAAGCCACTAGCTGGCAATAGTGGTCGTTTTTCTGACTTCTTCTTTGCAGGTAAAGCTAGGTGAGGGTGCTCACGTCTGCTGATGACTGCTCGGTTGGGATTGGTCTTCATGGAAAAGAAGCATGTACAAAGCCTCACTGATCTCCACTGAATGATTTTTTTTTTTTTTGCTGGTTTGTTTTGTTTGTTGTGTATGTACATTGCTGCTGCTGTTCGGTTGTGAATCATTACAAAGGTTATTTTACTTATCCTGTCAATTGCTAATCTGTTGTGATTTATTACAAAATTTACACATTTTATTTATTTTTGTTGTTAAAAGCTTGTATAAACAGTGTTACGTTGATGTAGACACTTGTTATTTGCTGAACCCAATTGTTAAACTGTTGATCTGATGTTTCTAGTGTCAATATTGTAAATAGACCAAACCTTTATTTTTGTAATACTATGGTTTTCTCCTGTTTAAAGTAGAGAGGGAGTCAGGGAACTATTTTGTTGTTTCTTTCCTTTTATTTACTTAAGGTAAGTATAGATTGGGTCCCTATAGTTTGAGGTATTTTGTTTGTTTTTTTTACACTTCCTATACTTGTGTTACACCAATAACACTTGTTGTACCACATTTCTTTAGCTTTCGGTATGTAACTTTTGGAGCCAAACTTTTGTTTTATGTTAATACTTTAGTTACCATTAACTTTATTGTCGCTCCCCCTACCCTAGACTGGGTGGAACGTAACATCAGGCACAAAAAATACTAATGCTGATGCATTGTCACATCTCCATGCTCCTGCAGAGAAATCTGAGGAACCTGCACTCATCTTGCCTCGTCAACTCATGTGGTCAGCAACTCGCCTCTGAGTCATCTCCGGCGAGGTGCCCTTCAAGTCACACTTTTGTTCCTAGGACACAACACACCAATCTTATACACTCAGCACACTCCTCACTGGGCACTGGCCAGCCAGGGGCCAAACGCACCCTCTCACTGCTAAAAGAACGCTTCTTGTGGTCCAGCATACGAAGGGACGTGAGAAGGTTCGTTCAGGGATGTTCGGACTGTGCCATCTCCAAAAGACCACACCATCTTACATCTGGAAAAATCCAGTTGACCATTCCCACAGCACCTCTTGTCATACCTAGGAGTGGATTTTGTTACAGACCTGCCTCCCTCTGAAAGTAGCACATCCTGAAGTCATTGTATCAGACAAATGTTCACAGTTCATCTCCCAGGTATGGAAGGCCTTTTTTTTAAAACTCCTAGGTGTGACCATAATTCTCTCGTCTGGTTACCATCCTTCAGAGAAATCCTGAAAATCTTATGCCATGGCCATCAGGGATGTTTGGACTGTGCCATCTCCAAAAGACCACACCATCTTCCATCTGGAAAAATCCAGTTGACCATTCCCACAGCACCTCTGGTCATACCTAGGAGTGGATTTTGTTACAGACCTGCCTCCCTCTGAAAGTAGCACATCCTGAAGTCATTGTATCAGACAAATGTTCACAGTTCATCTCCCAGGTATGGAAGGCCTTTTTTTAACTCCTAGGTGTGACCATAATTCTCTCGTCTGGTTACCATCCTTCAGAGAAATCCTGAAAATCTTATGCCATGGCCACCAGAACTCTTGGAACCAATTCCTAGGCTGGGCCGAGTATGCACATAACTCCCTTTATCAGCCTAACACTGGACTAGAGCTGGGCGATAATTTGATCTCGATACGGGATCGCGATAAAATTTAGAATGATTTCGATAAAATGCTTGGGACATATTATTCAATATCACATGAAAAAGTAAGCGCAACAACAACAGTATCAGAGTCTGCCGTATGCCGGTAGGACACGCCCACTTCTCAGCGAGCAGCGTGGCTACAGTAAACAGAAGGAGACTGAGAGAGAGGGAGAAAAAGTTGGAAAAAGGAGAAAAAATTAGCAAAATTGAAGTTGAGGACAGCGAAAATAATGCTGAACGTGAAGGCGACATCACTACATCACTCGAGACCGAAGCCATTGTTGAAAAAAAAGGTAACACGACGTCAATTGTGTGGACGTGGTTTGGATATGGCAATAACAACCAGGAACAGGCGAAGCCGGTCTGCAAAATATGCCGGCGGTTGGTACCAGCCAGGAAGGGGAATACAACCAATCTTTTCCATCACCTGAGACGGCACCACCCCAGTAATTACTCTGAGATTGTGACTCTGCGGGCTCAAGCTGGCACGACATCTCACACACAGTCAAGCAAGACCACTACGTCGCCTGTTAGCATCGCTAGCGGGAGCGCCTCTGTTAAACAACAATCCATCCAGTCGTGCTTTGCAGCCATTGCCCTGTATGAAAAAAAAAAAAAAATCAAAGAGGAGCAAAAATATAACAAGCGCTATTACTTATTGTCTCGCTGAATGTTTCAGTAAGTAAAAGTTTGTATTATTGTATAAAGGGAGATGACTCATGTTAGCAATTACAAATGAATACAACCTTTTATTTTAGCATTTTTCAATACCTCCAAAACATCTCTGGGAGGTAAACCTGTATAATAGTATTATAGTGGTTTAGTTTTTGCATTTATTTTGTCTTTGTTTAGCACTTGAATGTGTCAGAGAGTGTGACCCACATGTTTACTTAGTTGGGTTTTGTGCTGCCTCTACAAATATTTGAGATTATTATTATTTAATAATTGTGTTTTACGTTGTTTAAATAAGTTGTTGTTAACAAAATCAAAAAAATTAAAATATATTGAAAAGTGACCACTGACCAGTCACTTACTAGTTTGCACTTGTTTGAAAGCATATAAAACTCTGTATGAGTGAAAGAGCGCTGCTCTGAATTTTATTTTGCCAGTTGTGGGCCCTGCTGCTCTCTTGACCAATGGAAAGATTCATACAATGTGGGAGTGTAATGTGAATCCTTTGTCTGCATGAAGACCTTAACAAAAATATGTTTTGCTCATTATTGGAAGGTGTATTGTTTAATTTTTTATGTTATTAAACTTTATTCTAAAGTTTCAGTGAATCTCTTCTTCAAGCTTCAGGATATCCCTTACACTGGCAGCATCTGCAAAAAACTATATATCGTGATAAGCATCGAGATCGATCAATATGGAAAAACATATCGTGATAAAATATTTTTCCATATCGCCCAGCCCTACACTGGACTCCCTTCCACTGTGTACTTGGCTACAAGCATCCACTGTTCCTGTGGCATCGGGAATCATCGGACGTCCCAGCAGTAGATCATTGGTTCCGAGAGAGTGAGAGGGTCTGGGACACTGCACATCACCATTTGCAGAGAGCAGTGCGCAGACAAAGAAGCCAAGCGGATGTCCGGAGAGGTAACACCAATATTCCAACAGGCCCAAAAGGTTTGGCTCTCTACCCGTGACATCAAAATGAGCCTGCCCTGCAAGAAATTGAGTCCCAGATACCTTGGCCCCTTCACCGTCTCTAGTCAGATCAACCCAGTCACCTACCAGATACTGTTACCTCCGCACTTCAGAATGCACCCTTCAAACCCTACCACTCACCTGTGTGTTTCCCCCACAAAGCCTGACCCAATAGAGTAACCCCCTCTTCCACTGATTTTGGAGGATGGAGCAGCTTACACAGTCCATGAAATATTGGACTCGCAGCGCCATGGTACCCGTTCAAAGTATCTCGTGAACTGGGAGGGCTATGGGCCAGAACAACATTCATGGTTCTCCAGGGATGACATCCTAGATCCAACCCTCTGTATTTTTGAAGTTATAATTAAAGGGTCATTGTGTAGGAATTTCTCCCATGTAGCGGTAAAATCGTATTTTGCATTCAAATGAATTGTGCTCCTCAGCACCTCGCTTTTCCAAATGTGTGTTGCATCTTCGGTAGCTGTTATGTACCAAAAAGCTATGACAGGATGTCTTTTAATAGCACTTCGTCGAGTTTTACATTTTTGTAATCTCCGGTCACACATCCTTTTACGTTCAATTTTGACCTTTTTGGCGACAAGGATTTTTTCTCCTTTGGCTCGGCATTTGTATGGTCCGCCATTAAAAATTGCCAGGGCAGTGACAAGCGCCTCTCACTGCTCTGCTCCTATGCTCTGCTTCTCCGTTTCTGCTGCTTTCAGTTACGTGACGCTGGCTCTGAAAGAAAATGCGTTGTGGAAACGCGTTGGTCTAGTACATTGCTGCTACTGCAGCAATGTGTGATCAGCTCATCCTTGAGTTGCGCTGGGGTCAGACAGGTCAGAAAACAGCCTGAGAAACTAGTCACTATGTCTGATTTCGAAGAAATTGATGGCAAAATTTTGGAAGAAACCGTACAGGACCTTAAAACATCAACCTGCGCCCTTGACGCACTTCCCACATCTTTTTTCAAAAATGTGTTACACAGCTCAGAAGCAGATCTCCTAGAAGTGGTAAATGCCTCATTTCTCTCTGGGAGTTTTCCGAACTCCCTGAAAACTGCAGTTGTCAAGCCCCTCCTGAAAAAGAGCAATCTGAATAAGACCATATTAAACAACTATAGACCGATCTCAAATCATCCTTTCATAGGCAAGATCATTGAAAAAGTTGTCTTCAATCAGCTCAACAAATTCTTAAGCTCGAATGGATACTTTCACAATTTTCAATCTGGTTTCCGACCGCATCACAGCACAGAGACAGCTCTCATAAAGATAATAAACGATATTCGCTTAAATACTGATACAAGCAAATTATCAGTGCTGGTACTACTCAACCTCAGTGCTGCATTTGACACTGTCGATCACAACATACTTCTTGACAGGCTGGAAAACTGGGTCGGGCTTTCTGGGATAGTCCTAAAATGGTTCAGGTCATACTTAGAAGGGAGAGGTTATTATGTGAGTATAGGAGATCAAAAGTCTGAATGGACACCCATGACATGCGGAGTCCCTCAAGGCTCAATTCTTGTGCCACTCCTATTCAACATGTACATGCTCCCAATCAGCCAAATAATGAGAAAGAAACAAAATCACTTACCACAGCTATGCAGACGACACACAGATCTCCTTAGCCCTATCGCCTAACGATTACAGCCCCATTGACTCCCTTTGCCAATGCATTGATGAAGTAAATAATTGGATGTGCCAAAACTTTCTTCAGTTAAACAAAGACAAAACTGAAGTCATTGCGTTTGGAAACAAAGATGAAGTTCTCAAGGTGAATGCATACCTTCAGTCTAGGGGTCAAACAACTAAAAATCAAGTCAGGAATCTTGGTGTGACTCTAGAGTCAGACCTTAGTTTCAGTAGTCATGTCAAAGCAATACCTAAATCAGCATACTATCACATGAAAAATATTGCAAGAATTAGATGCTTTGTTTCCAGTCAAGACTTAGAGAAACTTGTGCATGCTTTCATCACCAGCAGGGTGGATTATTGTAATGGACTCCTCACTGGCCTTCCCCAAAAGACCATAAGACAGTTGCAGCTCATACTGCTGCTGCCAGGATTCTGAGCAGAACCAGAAAATATGAACATATCACACCAGTCCTCAGGTCTTTACACTGACTGCCAGTTACATATAGGATTGATTTTAAAGTATTATTACTGGTATATAAATCATTCAATGGCCTAGGACCTCAATACATTGCAGATATGCCCAATGAATAGATTTTGAATAGAATTGATTTTGTGGGGCGACAGTGGCTCAGTGGTTCATGTAGGTTATCTACAAACCGAAATGGTGGTGGTTCTATCCCCGGTTCCACCTGACCAAGTCTCGAGGTGTCCATGAGCAAGACACCTAACCCCAGCTGCTCCCGACGAGCTGAGTGGCGCCTTGCATGGCTGTCGGTTTATGAATGACTGAGTGAATGGGTGAATGAGAGGCAAATATGTAAAGCGCTTTGGTGGCCTTTGGGTCTGTGAAAGCGCTATATAAATGCAGTCCATTTACCATTTACCATGAATATAAACCCAACAGATCACTAGGATCACATCAGCTAGAAATACCAAGGGTTCACTCTAAGCATGGTGAGTCCGCTTTTAGCTACTATGCCAGCCACAGCTGGAACCAGCTTCCAGAAGAGATCAGATGTGCTCCTACAGTAGTCACATTCAAATCCAGACTCAAAACACATTTGTTTAGCTGTGCATTTCCCTGTACCACTGTTCGTCCGACTGTTTGTATTGTATTTTATTTTATGTTTTAATTATTCTGATTTCTTTTGATTATTTTAACTTCTTCTATGTAAAGCACTTTGAATTACCATTGTGTATGAAATGTGCTATATAAATAAACTTGCCTTGCCTTGCCTAGTACTTTTTGACCTTCTCTGCCATTATAGTTTTTCAAGATGGCAGAACTACATGGAAGCCTCTGTGGACCTACCCGTCACATGTATATAAAGATAATACATTCTTCGTTTACGAGGATAATTCAGATAATTGGCAGAGGCATTTGTACACCATTGAGGACAAATTTATGAATAAAAATATTGATTTTAGATAATAAAATACCTAAAAAAAACTACACATTGTACCTTTAACGAAAAATTAATGAATGAGAAAGAAAAGAGCGGGATGTGCTTTATATTGAAAATAAATATTAAAAGCACGATCAGCCGTGAAAGAGAACTAAATCCACTACTGACTAGGTATGCTAACTGATGACCGTTTGACCGATGGTTGACCGTGATTTTTGTGTGAAGTGAACAAATCCCTCACACACAATTTTTCATAACTCGCCTGTTTGTACTTAATAAACCAATAAAAACATTTGGCGCAAGGTCACAGCGTATGGGTTCGCGCGCTAACAAGGTTTGCGAAAAGGAAAGGCTACAGGCTAAAACACTCGAGGTTAGAGCCAAGGCAGACGACAGGATGAAGCGTGCAAAGAAAAGTAGTGTGTTGGACCATTTCACCAAAAAGAATGACACAGATGTAAGTTGCAACTTGTGTGATACAGTGCTTAAATACAGTAGGCCTACATCATCTATGATGTATCACCTGAAAACGCGACTTGTTCTGTCCGTTATTAGAAGGCACACAGTGAGTTAGACCTGCCTTGGCTGGTGCGTCTTTTACGCATTCTGAAGGTGCCTGTTTTATCCATTGGTTTGATCGTGTTGCAGTCTATTAGGCAACATTCCGCATAAGATGTGCTTAGATTTGGAAATACATTACATCTACATTTCAGTGGTAACAGATAAAGTGATGATGATCATCATCTTTCTTTATTACTGTTAGCACTACCTCAAACTAAAGCGGCGTCTCTTCGGGGCTGTCATTTTCTTAAATGAGATCCACAACATCAGCAAACCAAACGCCATACACGCTGTCTGCCATCTGCCCAGTACAGTGAAAACCGAGATTCATCCGTGAAGATAACACCTCTCCAAAGTGCCAGACGCCATCAAATGTGAGCATTTGCCCTCTCAAGTCGGTTACGACGATGAACTGCAGTCAGGTCGAGACACCGATGAGGACGCCGAGCATGCAGATGAGCTTCCCTGAGACGGTTTCTGACACTTTGTGCAGCAATTCTCTGAAACGCCTTTGGAGACGGCTTATGGTAGAGAAATGAACATTCAATTCACGGGCAACAGCTCTGGTGGACATTCCTGCAGTCAGCATGCCAATTGCACGCTCCCTCAAAACTTGCAACATCTGTGGCATTGTGCTGTGTGATAAAACAGCACATTTTAGAGTGGCCTGTTATTGTGGCCAGCCTAAGGCACACCTGTGCAAAAATCATGCTGTCTAATCAGCATCTTGATATGCCACACCTGTGAGGTGGATGTATTATCTCGGCAAAGGAAAAGTGCTCACTAACACAGATTTAGACAGATTTGTGAACAATATTTGAGAGAAATAAGCCTTTTGTGTACATAGAAAAAGTCTTAGATCTTTGAGTTCAGCTCATGAAAAATGGGGGCAAAAACAAAAGTGTTGCGTTTATAATTTTGTTCAGTGTATATCAAAATGCCAAGTCGAGTATTCAAGTAAACACTGTCACTGTCACTCACTCTCTCTCATACACACATGATTCCGTTTCTCAGTTGTTAAAAACCTTGCAGTGAAAGCTCTGCACAATTAAATCCATATTGCAGCAAATTTATTATTTGTTACATATTTGTTTGTTTTTAGTTGTCTATGTATCTAATCATTACTATTGTTGAAATTGTATTCCTGGCCCCTGCTATATAATATAAGACACAGTAAAATGTAAAAGTAATATGAGTGTTTACACTATAACATGATGAATATTAGAATGTTTAGACCAGTGTTTACTGTGAAATGCCATTTTCGGATATCTGTTACTGGATATCAAACATAGATGTTTATAATGTGCTAAACAATAATGTTTCATAGTGAGAAGTGGCTCGATCAGTTCAGTAAATGGTCCCTGGAAGCGTAGTTTGTTGGAGTCACTTACGATGTGAGATTGAAAAGTAAAACGTGGCAAACATTAAATGATTTTACTCCAAACTAACTTCTCAACGTCTGTCGAGTGTTCAAAATAACTTCAATTTGGGCTCTGAAGTGGGTTCTTACCACAGAATGAGGCAGAAAGTATATTATTTTTTAAGTATCCTATGCTGTAATTGATGCTATGTCAATTAGCATTGCATTATAAATATACTTTATTCTAATGGAAATACCCAAGATGGCTTGAATGACACAGATAAACCATATATTATCACAGCCGCTCACTCCAACCTGTTTTGTGTAAAATATACATATTTTTAAATTCAAAAAAACATATGATATTATGCCCAAACTGAGAGGGTATATAATGTATACCACATATTTTTTCTCTATTGAAGTGTTGCATTCTAATTATTTATAGTTATAGGCCGCCTGCATTTTTCCCATACAAAAGTAAAATTTGTATTATTTTTTAGTTACTATATTATTATATTTATTCTTAAATGCTGTATTTTTTTTATTTAGTACTATTAATACTAGTCATAATAATAATTATTAGTCATATTGATAAGAAATACATTTGTGAGACAAATTGTGCAGCCCTACAAGTAGGCACAACAAACCTAGTGTTCTTTATCGTTTTTTGTAAATGAAGAGCTCTTTTCCAAAACGATATATCCATTTTGATTGTTTTGAGATAAAGGACAATTATTTACCCAGACCTACATATTTTGTAAGTACTTAACTTATATAGTTAAAAATCATTTTTGGGTCAGTCTGAACACCATCAACAATAATTGAGAAATCAAACAAGAATGTTAATGATCATAAATCCAAAGTTTATTATATTTCTTTTCAAAACGCTATATATCCACTCTCCACTACATATCCACCATGTGTTCTTTGCTCAAAAATGTTATAAAACCATTCATTTTTTTCAGTCTGTTTTTAAAATAAGTTAACATACAATATCATGAGCTCTATATGAGACTATAGAGCGCTCGCTATTCACAGTAAAGACATAACACAGTAAAGACATAACACACATACAACACAGTAAAACATAACACACATACAAAACAAATGGCCAATTAGTGCAATATTAAGTGCGAAACCAATTAAAATGTTGTTGCTTGAAGTGCATAACCTTCATAACAATAAAACAAAGATAAAATTTAATACTGCATTACATACTGCATTGCATTCATTCACTACACTGTAGGAATTTATTCTGGGTCTTCGTCACTCTGGTGAGCGTTTTCATTCACATCAGATAGTGCATCACTATAAAATGCGCTCACTGCCTCAGACACACCTATTGCTTTCAGGAGTGCAACCACATCTTGCTTCTTTGCTTTCTTCACTGTGGTTTGGCTTTCAAGAATGGCAGGTTTCAGGTCAGCCCACCATTTGCCCCGTTTCAGCACACTGTGGAAGCAGTACTCCCCATTGTATGCCACCTTTATACCAACGTTCTGACGCTGCCGTTTTACCTCAGATACGCTCATCAGGTGAAGAAGTGCCGCGTCCTGATCCACCTTATTAGGTTTGTCATGAAACTTCTGAAAATTCATGACAAGGTCATCGGGTGTCAATGTATCTGCTTGGCAAAAGCATTTAGCTGAGGTGTGTTTACATCCAATGGTGGGGATCCGTCCTCCACCAGAGTAGCGTATCTTCTTAGTTTGTTGACGTTCGTGGTTGTCTTCGTTTAAACGCCGTCGTCTTCCACCTGGCGCGGGCTTAACAGCTTCTTCGGACCCATCAAAAGTGTTTATCACAGTCAACACATTCCTTTTTCCGACGTATTTAATTCACATTGACGATGTTTACCTCACGCCTCACGTACACCTCACGCATGACAGCTATTCGAAGACTCCGATTGGCCGAGAGAATATGTCGCACTGTGACTCGAAACGAGTGTAGCGGCTGTCGCGGTTTGGAGTAAAACGACACCTTTCAGTACAATTTAAACAGGGATATGTAGCGATTTGGTTAGAAACATTTATGGAGCAGTGAGTAGGCTCGGTATACAACAGAATGACGTGACAAACTCATTTTTTTTTTAAAATGGCGTTTATCGCGTTTTGGAAAAGAGCTCTTCAAATGTTAAATTGCAAATTGCAATTTTAACCAGAAAGATCGCAATTAGATTTTCCTCCCAAATCATGCAGCCCTAGTTGCTTCTGATTTCAGCATGTTCACAGTTGTTTTGTTGTTTTTACAGTCCTGCAGTCTCAAACTTGTATGTTGAACAGGAACTGTTTCAGGAATGACACATCCCCATACTACCATATCTGCAAATACTTAAATGCATTACCTGTTGCACATCTGTTTTAAATAAAGAAACAACTCTTGATTGTATCTCTGTCTGGAGTCTCTATTTCGTAGCAACATGTTGTTTCTTTGTAATTAATTGTGAAATTTAATAGCAATTGTTGAGTAAAAATTGTTTCTACACCACCTTTTTAAGATGAATAAATGTCATTCCCATAAAAAAGTAAACTTCTAATAATTATTAATGAATCATTATTATTCAAATACTATTGATATTAAACCTTCGTCCACCAAATCACACCAAACAAACTTAAGCTTTTAAAAAAAAAAGAAGACTTTACACCAAAGATTATAAAAAAAATAAAAATACGCTAAGAAATAATATTAAGTGTACACTCACATTTGAAGCTAAGGAAAATATTTCATTATTTTTTACTTGATGGTTACATCACTATTTTGATTTTGATGTAGTCAGTAAATCACAAATTTGTTGAAAATGTTTGTCAAGGTAAAACACAACATGAATACAAATATTAAATTAAGAACCTGACAAAAGTGTTTTTTATTATCTTCAAACTCTCAGACACTCAAACTCAGTGTTTCATTACCCATCAGCACTTGGCAATGTCTTGTGTAATGGAAAATACGCATGAGTGAACGGAAGAACACAAATCAGATAAAGCAAGTTACGACAAGTTACGAGCGTCTTCATTTGCCAGATCTGTACGTTCTCTTCTCATTACATGCTGATTAAATAAATAGCAGACTCTTCAGCTAGCTTCAGACATGGGCTATATGATATCAGTTTTGACAAACAACTGCAAAGTAAGGTAAAAATGGACTCTCGATATAAATTAATTGTGCCCTAGCATCCCAAGGTTTAGTCCCCTTACACTAATGATAGTAATGAACACTTGATCATGAGGGATGATTGGGCCTGTCCTCCAGTCAGAGCTTTATGCAGGTTAATTAGGTAAGATAACATCATCAACCTCTTTCATCCCTACATATGGAATTAATTGGATAAGCTGAGGCTGGATTCAGGTCTATGTATAATCATGTAACAATCAAGGGGAGTAATGGAAGAGAGACACTGGCCACGTCACAAGATGTCTTATTTAGATTCTCTAACAACCTGCCTAATAAGCACGTGGACACTAATGGCATACTTTACAATAATGAATCAGTGGAACAATAGCAGTGTGGCAATGGCAGCAAGTGTAAAAAAAGACATCATGGGCAGTTTGATGGGCTTATCATAATATTATGCAATTAGTTAATGCCGAGAAACATAATGAAGTGTGGTTTAATAAATCCTTGTCATCTGAAAATGTCTTTGAGGAACATAAATCAACCATGATTTTAGTTAAGATAGGAATGCACTTCAATTATTGTTATTGATTTGTATATTGATATTATTAACCCTGTAATGACTTATGCCATATGGTGATACTTCAACCCCCCCCCCCCCCCCCCCCACGCAGTGAAAAAATAAATTGCAAAGCAAAGAAGTCACTTACAATGTACAGACAGACATGACAGAGCAGGCTACTTTTGGTATAAATCCAAAGTCCCAGCTTTTAAGGAGGCATATAATTCCCCTTTTTACAAGATGTAATAATTCATCTCAGGTGTCCCCAGAATGTTTCTGTGAAGTTTAGCTCACAATACCCTACAAATCATTTATTACACTATGTTGAAAATGGCAATTTTGGGGTGGGAGAAAAAAAACACTGTTTGTGTGCGTCTCTTTAAATGCAAATAAGCTGCTGATCCCCACACCATTTCCAGAATAGGGCAGAGCCTTTACATCTTCGGATATCTATGGCAATAAGAAATCAGAAGCAATATTACTGTCAATGAAAATAGTTGTGTTCTTCCCTATATGTATGAACCGGAGTCGGACACTGATGAAGAAGAGACCTCGCAGAAGCAACAACTTCGAGAATGACCCAGGAATTTTCCAAATGGTTATTTGATTAATTTTTTTTAGCTGTTGTAGAGTTTTTTCAGCCATTTAGCAATATGGCTAAGCAACATACACACACACACACACACACACACACACACACACACACACAGACAGACACACATACTGTTACAATGTTTGCTATGCACTATAAGGACCTTGTTAATTGTTGTACAGATGTGGCAAATGTGACAGGATGCCCAACAAACAAGAAACTATATGCTGCATGGAGATAGAAGAGGTATTATTTTAAATTTTAGTTGTAATTTCTGTAAACTGATTTAATTTATGAAAAGCCATTGCCGCAGTCGTGGTAGGGGCCTAAGCAATGTGACCCCACATTGCTCAGAAAATGAAAACGGCTTGTTTATGAGACTGTTGAGGTTTTATGCAGGGGCGTCATGCAAGCCAAAATTCTGGGGGGGCACAATCTGAGACGTTACAATTGTTTTCTGACGGGTGATTTGGATCATGTTAGGAGGGGTCAGGGCAGGGGGTTTCTTCCCCTGAAATTTTTTAAATTCTGGCTGCTAAACATACCATTTCAATGCAGTTTGGGAGGGACAGAAATACCTTAACAGAGCTAGCAGCAACCCTCCTCTATCTGAGGACTAAGTTAAAGTATCTATTTTGTAAGTTTATGTAAAAGACAGGTTGATGAAAGAACTGTAAGCTCAAATTCAAAAGCTTTTGAAGTCTACTTCATTAAAGCATGTTTACACACACACTTACTGTACACTTAGGCCTACTACATATGATTTTAAAAACAGTACCTTTGCAGTTTTATGTTATGATTTTAAATTGGTATGTGACCTAAGAACGATCCCACATTAAAGGTACATAAAGGTGCTGAGGTCTGACTTTGTGGTGCTCTGAAATTAAGTTATTTTAATATTAATATGGGATGAAGGACTGAAAGAAGTTTGACAGATTTCAGTGCTGAATAATGTTAACACTACCCTGTTTATTTGAAAATGGTTAATCAACCGTGAATAACAGTCTATGGGAAAAACATCGATGTCGATGCCTTGATAACGTTAGGTTGGAATTTGCAGTTAGCCTACAACAAATTTAACACCCTCGTTTCTATGAAACTGAAAACAATTGAACCAGCTGGAGACTTTGACACAAGACAAAAGAGAACAGATGTTTCAAATCCGATCAGATAACGTTACTATGGCTTATTGTAACTTATTGTAACTATTACTATGCCAGGCAGTAACGTTAGCCAACTAGTTTACGGTAAGACTAGGCTAGCTATCGATAACGTTACACAGCTAATATCAAATCCATAACTTTTTGATCAAGATACAATTTCCAGGTCAACCACAAATAATCCCACTACCTTTTAATATCATCCGATAACTAATTCAATGCCGATTTGTTGCTTTATCCACTTACCACTTCAAGACCATCTGTAAAACATTGCCAGCTCAACGTGCGAGACGAGTGAGTTGCTTAAACATACACAGCAAAGATTCTAGAGCGCTACGATTTGATATACACAGACACTATATTAGGAAATAGGGGCGGGCTGATGCTGACCGATTTATTACACATCCAGAACAATACATTTGAGTCGTTATAGGCTCTGGTAATTATGGAGCATAATAGGAATAGAGTTGTGACAAAAATTATCAGGGAGGAAAAATCTGAGGGGGCACAATGGGCATGACGCCACTGGTTTTATGGGGATTTAAAAAATGAGTGGGTGAATTTTAATACCGTTTTGTTGCTCTTTCATGGGTCGTGACAGATTGCTCTAGCGCCTCAGTTCAAGCGGCACATGAACCGAACATATCTTCAAGCTATAGCACAAAATTAAAAAGTGAATGAATATCAAAAGGTATGTTGTTTCACTGCTGGAACTTCCCTCCACTGGTTTGAGTCCTATTTCACAGGTAGGTCATTCAGGGTCGCATGGAGAGGCGAGATATCCAAAGCACATCGACTGACCACAGGGGTTCCCCAGGGGTCAGTCCTTGGACCCCTCCTCTTCTCCATTTACACCACATCACTGGGACCCATCATACAGGCACATGGTTTCTCTTACCACTGCTATGCTGATGACACCCAGCTCTACCTCTCATTTCAACCAGACGATCCCACAGTAGCTGCACGTATCTCTAGCTGTCTGGCGGACATCTCGGCATGGATGAAGGAACATCACCTGCAGCTCAATCTGGCAAAGACTGAGTTTCTCGTCCTCCCTGCCAATCCGTCTCTACAGCACGACTTCACTATCCAGCTAGACTCATCCTCAATCACCCCTTCAAGGTCAGTCAGAAATCTTGGAGTAATCTTTGATGACCAGCTAACCTTCACAGACCACATTTCAAAGACAGCTCGATCATGCAGGTTTGCAATGCACAACATCATGAAGATCAGGCCTTTCTTAACTGAGCATGCAACACAACTTCTTGTCCAGGCCCTGGTTATTTCTAGGCTTGATTACTGCAATGCTCTTCTAGCCGGTCTTCCATCATGTGCAACTAAACCCTTGCAAATGACCCAGAATGCTGCTGCTCGTCTTGTCTTCAACGAGCCCAAAAGAGCCCACGTCACTCCGCTGTTCATCTCCCTGCATTGGCTACCACTCGCTGCTCGAATCAAGTTCAAGGCGCTGACACTTGCTTACAGATTGTCCAGCGGCTCAGCTCCCTCCTACTTTCACTCGCTCCTACGGGTCTACATCCCTACCAGAAGCCTACGATCGGCCAAGGAGCGACGGCTCGTGGTGCCTTCACAGCGAGGCACAAAATCACTGTCCAGAACATTCTCATTCACGGTTCCATGCTGGTGGAATGACCTACCCACCCTCGTCCGGAATGCTTGTCTGATTTATGCTACTCTGAGCAATGTTTGAACTTTGTATTCTGAGCACTTCTTGCGTTGTTTTTGCCTCTCCATGATGACTCGCTTGGTTTAATCCCGAATGTAAGTCGCTTCGGATAAAAGCGTCTGCTAAATGACTAAATGTAAATGTAAATGTTTCAACTGTGGAATCTGACATCATTTGGCTGATAGAGAGAAACGAGCGAGTGAGTTCGGCATGTTCATTAGTGTAGGCTACAGTGATTCTTGCGTTCCGATTATAAGTTCAGAAACGCAGCCTCCCTTGTCTTGTCCTTCAAGGGTTACAATAGTCCCTTGTCAGACCCTACAATAGTTTGAATGTTTGAAAAAAACATTATAATCATAAATTTACAAGAAAAATTAAGAAGAAAATCTTATTCACCACGGAAAAAACGGGGGCAAAAAAAGTAGTATACTCACCAAAACTACTGATTATGTTTTACACAAAATACATCCTAATTTCTTTCCTCAAAAAGACTTAAATTACTCTGTGTACAGATTATCTGTGAGTTTCAGTCCCAATATTCTTTTCTATCACCATCGAATATAACAGATCGAATAGAGTACAGTGACTCTGATAGTGTTTAGGCCAGCAGAGAAGGCCTTGCTGGCCCTGACGGCCCACCACTGTTAACATAAAGGCAAACATTAATACTTTCTCATTTACTGTCAGCATGTGCATATGCCCATTTATATAATTTAAACAAATCTTTCAATCTCTAATCAAAAAAATTATATCACAAACCTTGCAGGCTTAGGCCCTGCCTGTCCACACGGAGACGCGTTTAGCTGTATACGTTTAAAAAAAATAAAATAATAAAAAAAAAAGATTGTATCGGCGTTTCATCCAGACGGAAATGTCAACTTTTAAACAAGGGCTGAAACAACTAATCGATTTAATCGATTAAAATCGATTATTAAAACAGTTGTCAACTAATTTAGTCATTGATTAGTTGTTAAATAACTTTTATTTGCCGTAAGCGGCTCATTTCGTAAAATTTTTAAATCTGCGGTGACCAAAGTGTGGCAGTAATGAGCCACCGGAGGTTTTACTCAGCCAGTACAGCAGGAGAAGTAGCGAATAGCCAATAGCTTGCCTCGTTTTATGTCACTTGCTTCCCGCACAGCAGCTCTGCGTCTCTGCAGCATTCAGCGAGACGGCGGCGGCAGTGGAGTAAGCTCGAGAAAGAGAAAGAAAAAAGCGGAAGATAAAACTAATCGAACGAATTAACCAAAAAATATATAAATGAATAAATAGATGTTCAGCTTCTTATCTGCGGTGATGCGTGTTGCAGTAGCGCCGTCATATCTGGCTACAACATGTTTACATATTACATATAGCCTATTTAACACGCTCTCACATGTTAATTTTTTAGCATTTTTGGGAGGAGTAAAATGTACGTGTGGTTTCAACAACCAGATGCATTTACACTTCTGAAGTGGTTTGAGCGATCAGATTCAAATCCGTCTCGAATGCGTTTCGGATGGCATTTTCACCTGGTCTTTTCATGACCAGACAGCTATCCGATCTGAGAAAACAATGCTACTGTGTAAACAGCTTTGTTTACTAACTTTGGGACAGTCACACTAGATCTTTTTGTCTCGAGCATCAGGTTGCGCAATCAGTTCACTCGCAACATAAGTTATGGATTAAAATAGCGCTACCAAAGAAATTAAAACGGTGTTTACAAAGTGAAGCACTAAATATAAAGGCAGTTAATAACAGCAGCAGTAAAATATTGTTTTTTAGTCACTGTAGTCTAGGGCTGCAAGTAACTAACGATTATTTTGATGATCGATTAATCGGACGATTATTTTTTCGATTAATCGATTAATCGGATAGAAATTAAATTAGATTTTTTTTTTATTATAAGTAAATAAAACCGTAAATCAGGGTATTTATGTGTAAAAGTGTACTTTAAAAAGTGCAAAAGCCACACATTGAGTTTTACTAATATCAATATTTGCATTGTTTTTAATGATAATTGCTGATGGCAAGTTGACAAACATGATTATTGTTAAAAAAATGATATCCAACATATTATGTTTTAACACAATTTTTGTTAAAACAAATTTACACAGACATGTTGTTCAGATGTGAATATCTGAACTAAAAACAAACTAAAAACATCTAAAATATATAATTCATTTAATTTTTATTTAAAATTAATTATATATAAGGAATATAAGGATAAAGAATATAATATATATTATATATAATATATAAAAGAATAATATAAGGATAAATTGATTAAATAAACATAGAAAGACTGAAAACAATTGTGTGAACGTAGA
This sequence comes from Siphateles boraxobius, assembly GCF_051911475.1. Taxonomy (NCBI): domain Eukaryota; kingdom Metazoa; phylum Chordata; class Actinopteri; order Cypriniformes; family Leuciscidae; genus Siphateles; species Siphateles boraxobius. Next base: position 8,528,355 of record NW_027508876.1, on the reverse strand, counting down.
GCCGCAGTAGATCGCGTTTGAAAAACAATTAAAACTTAGTAGACAAATGCTATAAAAAGAGAACGGAATGGAGGTAACGTTACCCAGCAAGCTAACAGGCTTGAGTAAAGGACAGGAGAAATTGTGCATTAGTGCACAAGCATTCGCTGAAAACCACTGAGTACAGTGACTAAAAAACAATATTTTACTGCTGCTGTTATTAACTGCCTTTATATTTAGTGCTTCGCTTTGTAAAGACCGTTTTAATTTAACCTATTTCTGCGGTAGCCTATTTTAATCCATCACTTACGTTGCGAGCGAACTGATTGCGCAACCTGATGCTCGAGACAAAATACAGACATCCCAAGATCCCGGAAGTCCCGGGAGTCTCCCGCATATTGATTGCGGCTCCCTGATGCCCGCGAATTAGTTCAAACTCCCGAAATCTAGAGCGCGCAAGCAAGAGTGCGCATGCGAGACAGAAGAGACTGCTCCAAACCGTGTAGCGCGCGCGCTCGGCAGAGCGCCTGAGGGAGAGAGACCTTGCGTGTGTGTGCGTACCAGTAAACGCTCCCCGTGACGTAAGCAGACCAACTAATCGATAATGACATTCGTTGACAACGATTTTCATAATCGATTATAATCGATTTTATTGATTAGTTGTTGCAGCCCTACTGTAGTCAGTGGTTTTCAGCGAATGCTTGTGCACTAATGCATAATTTTTCCTGTCCTTTTAATCAAGCCTGTTAGCTTGCTGCGTACCTCCATTCCATTCTCTTTTTATAGCATTTGTTTACTATTAAGTTTTAATTGTTTTTCAAACGCAATCTACTGCGGCTCTACTACGTTCACATGCTTGTTTTCAGTCTTTCTATTTATAATTTATATAATCTAATTTAAGGTTTAACATGTAAAAAATAAAGATTATATTAGTAAAACTCAATGTGTGGCTTTTGCACTTTTTAAAGTACACTTTTACACATAAATACCCTGATTTAGGGGTTTATTTAGTTATAATAAACAAACAATCAAATTAAATGTTCTAAAAACTTTTATCCGATTAATCGAAAAAATAATAGTCCGATTAATCGATTATCAAAATAATCGTTAGTTGCAGCCCTATTTTAAACAAAACAAAAATAAACAAAAATAAACAGACAACTCTCTTATGTAATCCGTAAGAAATGTGCATTTCTATAGGCACCTTCACAATACTGCGAAGGTGGCGAGTCAGCATCGTCAACATCTTTGCAGACGAGACTGACACAGAAAACACTGTTTTATTAATAAACAATTAAAATGTCTTCTTGCTATATTTGAGACATTCAGAATGATTAGGCTATTTGCTGGTTCTTTGTGGCAAGTTTTATGCCTCTGCTAACGAATCCGTGACTCATCCCTATTTTGTACCAGGCCATTTATGTTTTTTCATATTGTTCAATAAAGTTCTTGGTAAAAAAGAAAAGAAAATAAGCTAATGTGCCTAATATTATTGTATACAGCATGCAAGGTTTATGCGCAAGTCTTCTACTTTGTTTTTAGTGTATAGTGTAACTGTGTCAGAATTACACGCCTCATACTGGTCTGGCATACTACATCGGTTTGAGTCGGTTTCAGTGGTTTCGTGTGTACACAAATATTTCTTGAGAAGCCGCCATGTTTACGGATTTTATTTTTAGAAAGAGGAAAAAAAAAACATCGGATAGGGCAAGCTCTGTCTTAATTGTGGATGTGGCCTGTCAGATATCATGAAGTGCGCATTTATAGCCTGCATTAACGTGATACTGACTGTCAGATCAGCTTCACTGGAGACGCACGATCAACCTTTAAATCAACTTTAAACCCTTGATTTCAAACTATGCTGTGCTATATTCAGCTGCCCACTATGTCATATTAATGTAATTTTCACTGTGCTCTATGTAAAATTAGTGTTACCTTGTCTTTTTTTGAAAAAAATATGATTTTCAAAGCGCACAAATTTACCAGATTACTGAGTGCCCTGTTGATTACTACAGTGTTTACTTCCTTTTTATTCATATTTTTTTCCAAACAATTACTGAAAAATACTAGCGAAAAAATACAGTAATATGATTACAGAATAGATAATTTACCATCTAAAGTAAGTCGGATTAATTTAGAGATTTATTTTTCAATTCATTTTCCTATTTCGGCCAGTCTGCGCTTTTAAGATATCGGCATCTGCCTTCAAAAATCAATATCGATCGACCACTAGTTTAATGACTAACTGATTGTTTAATACAATACTGTGATTTAAATGGTAAAAATAGATCAGTCCATAGTATTGTTCCAATCTGAATATTCTCGATAGCACATCTCAAAATTGGGAAGATCGAGATTCAGATCGTGGATCGTGATTGTTTGTTATATGATCGTGATATGAAATTTTGGGAAGATCACCCACCCCAAGTTCAACTCCACCAAAGTTAATCTACTAACTCTCCTGTCTGATTTGATTATCTGACTAAATGGAGGATTCTGTGTCATAATTGGTCAGATCGCCTGTCAATCAAAATACTGGTGAAGGGTGCATTACTAAACTCTCAGTTCCCTAAGAGTATTTGAGGAAATAAAAGAGTATGCCACATTATACACTCTTAAAATAAAGGTTCCAAAAGGGTTCCCCAAGGAGCATTTCATAGAACAGTTCTTAAAGGGGCACTCCTAGTAAAATGGGGTTTCATTAAAACTGGGCTGCCTACAGAAGAAAGACAACAAATTTAAATCTGTGCTACCTGAGAAAATAGAGAAAAAAGGGTGTTGTCTGCCCTTTATCCAAATAGGTGGGAAAACGTATAAAGTATTAGGAAAACCCGTAATGCAGCGCCCAGTGATCGACTTGATCTCACAACTCCAAAAACATCAGATACAATTTTCAAATAGGAGCTATCTTTATAAATGAACCACAGATTTGAGCTTTAAACAACACATTCTCGCCTGGACAACTCTTTAAACTACATTTTGTGACACAATAACAGTAGTATTTTTAAATTACACACGGTTTTCTCATCTGCTTTTGATGCTTGCTGGTTGGTGAGAGATGCATTCTGGGATACCTGGCTGTCTCAAGTCTGCAAAAGTCACTTCTCGATGCATCCTCGAAAAAAGGAGTGGATCAAGAAACACATCTGGGAATTTGAACTGTACTTGGCTAGATGTGAACTTTGAATTGAAACAGTTAGCTACTTGGGCAGCGACTGATGACGTTTCACAAGTCCGAACACAAGTACAGACAAGGACGCATATTGGGGACCTTTTCAAATACCCACACTTGCAGTCTTGGCCACTTGAGAGTGCGTGCATGCGACAGGAAGTAAGTGTGCAAGACTTTCCCATGTCTAAAAAAAATACCAAAGTGCAGTGCCCTGATGCACACTATCTTGAAAACTGCATCGGAGCAGTATTCGAGGCTAAGTGTATCCCATCAAGCATTATATTCAGGAAATTGCGTGCCCTGAAATCACAAGGATAACATTCCACTGTAAGTTACATTAATATATTACATATAAGTTGGTAGTAAAACAAATTGGTAAAATGTCATTTTATTGGTGCAAAGATAAGGCTGTGTGTATTTTGAACAACATTCCAACTGCATTTTATCACTTAATTAGAAGCACAACAATTTTAAATTGTGTCTTCCGTTACATAGGAACTACTGAGTGACCAGACATTAAGAAGTTTATTTTAAAATGCAAAGTATTGAATAAGCATACTACATCAGTAGGCTATATCAAAAGTATTTTTGCAACACTATGTGTCCCATCAGGTAATCAAAAGTTCTACACACGCTTGCAGTCTTAACACTTACTTGGACACTTGGGCCAGATACAGGACATAGCCTATGTCATGTAAGTAGACAACTGGTCAAGTGCAAGGACCGCAATTGTGGCTAGTTGTAAAGGCCCTGAGAAGCAGCACATGTTCCCTTAACGCATGTTAGTGAGCCAGCGTCCTTACCAGTGCCCGAATTCGTGAACACGATTAACGACCTCGGGAGTAACGTTAAGGGACCTGTTTGAGACCCATCCAAAGTTGTTTGAAAAATGAATCACCTCAGTTAAAACTTGTTAAATGTTACCGCCATGTTGACGAGTAAACTGAGGTGCACAAACCTGAGAACACACAGACACGTTTACCTTGCTTGATGTCAGTCTTCGTGGTGCACCGATACACAGCACGGCTGTTATCCGGAACTCTTCCACTCCTGAGTTACATGCTAGGTCAAAACCCGCGACGCAACGGTGATGGGTCCATGTCTATCTCGGACGCGAGCGCCGCTACACGGCAAAATACAATAGAACCCATCATAATTAGTGATACTGTTACACTGGATGGGACTCCTCGGGATACGACAAAGAATCCCAGATAGTAAGTCCAGTATTTCTGTCTCCAAGCTCTCGCGCTATTTCTGACAGAAGAACAATGGTAGCCTATTTTGCAAATGGCGTTGTAGATATGGTGAAAGGCAAATCCTGTCAATACAAATGAATAATGATAATAAAAATTAAAAAAGCGATGGAATGACGGCCTTTATGGGAAGTACAGTATTAGCTAAGCTACAGCAATTTTTACAAATACAATAAATCTCTGTTTTTTTTTTTTTTGGTCACATAAAATTCCCATGCAATGTGAATCAGTTATTTACTAAGAATTTGCAGTATTAGCCTATAGTGGGTGATTATAGGCCTGTATAACTGTACAAATTACAGAAATGTGTAACAGTGAACTTGGTAAAACTTTATTTTGATTGTCCCTTTTCAACATTCTGTTAACAAGTAACTTTGCAACTACATGTCAACTAGGCTAACTCTCATTAGAGTATTAGTGTACAGTCTGCTTAATATCTGCTAACTCTTTATTTTGATGGTCCTCCAACAGACACTCTGACTATAAGTAATTTTGGAACTAAATTCAACTTATTCTAACCCTAACCCTACCAGTCTACTAATACTCTAATGAGAGTTAGTAGACATGAAGTTGCTATGTTACTTATAGACAACAGAATGTGTTAAAGGGACAATCAAAATAAAGTGAAACCGTGAACTTTTGAAATTTAGTTTGCAACACCCTTAGAAGAGTCAAAATACCGCCTTGCTTTGGTAGGAAATACTTACTAGCAAACTTTTAGTCATAATGGTGTCAACTTGTAGTCCTAATGTTCCCATGCCGGTACAATAATTCAAAGAGTAAAGGCCTATTTAGCGCAGTGAGTTAAAAGATCCAGCACATTGTGGCTGACAAGGGCGTAGGTTTAGGGGGGGACGCTAGGTACTTGTCCCAATCAATATTTTGAGATGACAAATTTGTCCCCACCAATATTTAGCAAGCTCCTTTGAACTGCTATTTTGATATTTGCGCTGCATTTGGATCTTTGCGCTGCTATTTGTATCGATTCCAACGGCCAGGACGACGACAGTACAAGATACGCCGTAATTTGATTGGCGGCGGGGTTTCTGACAGGCAGGCTACACGCGCGGGCCGGGACTACTTTATGTGCTTGCACTCAATGGCAGCGAGCGGATCGGGTGGTGTGTGCCTGTGTGTGTGCGCGCGTGGCGAAGCCGACCGTAAGTTACCAGGGCTGTCTCTCTGCCTGCCATATTGAAAGGCCAGAGTAAAACATTTTAATATTCCGTTTTTTTGCCCCTTTTTGTACTTTGTAGATCAGCTATGTCACCCAAGAAGAAGAAAGGGGACATACGAAGCTTTTTTTCATAAAGCAGAGTGTAAGTAGGCAAAAATAACTAGTCACACAAATAACTAGCAGTTAGTAGTAGTGACTGACCAGGCTTTCAAATGCAGATTCTACTGTGGAAAATAGTATTAACTGGTGATCCTGGTTACCCAGGATATTGTTACAGTTAAACCTAGCTTCTGCAATCTTTCAAGGTTAGGAGCATTAATTAGGGGTGTGCAGCAAGGATAGACTCATAGAAGTCGCGCTATCATGATAGAATGCTAACTTACGTTAGCAAGTCACTGAATGTTAATTAGCCTACCTTAACTTAGAATCTTGCAGTCAACATAAACAGTGGATCATCTGAGACATTTTTCGTTTCTACATTCTGTTTAAGTAATGTATTTGTGAGTGTAGCCTACTTGCTAGACACATGTGCTGGAAAAATATGTTGGCAATGTTAAAAAGGCAAAAGTTAACACTGTTGGTTATTCAAATATAATGAATCATTATTTGATTAATAATATCCAAATAACACTATCTGGTAGGAGGGTTAAACTTGCTAGCCATAGGATAGACTACAAAATTAATTTACCATTTTGTATGCAGGAAAAGACAGCATCAAACCACAACAGATTTACATTTATTCATTTAGCAGACACTTTTTATCCAAAGCGACTTACAATTGAGAACAATAGAAGCTGTAAACCTAGGATAACAATATGCAAGTTTTATGACCCTTCCCAGTTTAATCTTATGAACTTTTTTTTTTTTAAAGAATAGAATGGGGGGGGGGGGGATGTCCCCACCAAACCTGAGACCAAACCTACGCCCATGGTGGCTGAAGGCTAATATAAAGAAAATTACACTCAACGCAAACTCTGAAATGCCACCATGTATTTAGAAAATTACATAAATACACATATAATTAATAATCATGAAATTGTGAAGTTCTATGACCCGTTCATAGGTGCAAAATGCTACTCCTCCACGTGATAGTGGGACAATTGGGGCACTTTAATTATTTAATTTTGTAATTAATAATTAAGTTGGCTTGTGAGAGCCAACTTACTGAAATCCTATTTAAACTTATTATTAAGTTGGCTTGTGAGAGCCAACTTACTGAAATCCTATTTAAACTTATTATTATTATTATTATTATTATTATTCTGAGCACAAAAATTTACAACTCTAACTAGAGCTTTAACTCCACATACTCCAAACTCGGCTCAGACACTCAAACTGTTTTGACTCGGTGTGCTATATCTTTTCTAACTGATCGGACATACGGTTTTCTTAAAAATTAATATTAAAAATCATAGAAATCCCATTGACTTTCATTGCAACAGTTCAAATTGAGCCAAGACTACGGTGGCCCAGTAGTGCACAACAAAATAACTCAAATCTAAACTCCATGAAACCCTAGACTCAATTAAACTACCATTCTATATGTACTAATGAACTTATCTATCTATCTATCTATCTATCTATCTATCTATCTATCTATCTATCTATCTATCTATCTATCTATCTATCTAGCTAGCTATCTATCTATCTATCTATCTATCTATCTATCTATCTATCTATCTATCTATCTATCTATCTATCTATCTATCTATCTATCTAATAATCTATCTTTCTTTCTAACTAATATTTCTTCCTAACTAATTCTTTTTTTTCTAACAAATCTTTTTCTTTCTTTCTAACTAATCTCTTTCTTTCTTTCTTTCTAATCTCTTTCTTTCTTTCTAACTAATCTATCTTTCTTTCTTTCTAACTAATCTTTCTTTCTAACTAATCTTTTTTTTCTAACTAATCTTTTTTCTTTCTAACTAATCTATCTTTCATTCTTTCTAACTAATCTATCTTTCTTTCTTTCTAACTAATCTATCTTTCTTTCTCACTAATCTACCTTTCTTTCTTTCTAGCTAATCTATCTTTCTTTCTTTCTAACTGATCTATCTTTCTTTCTTTCTAACTAATCTATCTTTCTTTCTCACTAATCTACCTTTCTTTCTTTCTAGCTAATCTATCTTTCTTTCTTTCTAACTGATCTATCTTTCTTTCTTTCTAACTAATCTATCTTTCTTTCTTTCTTTCTAACTTATCTATCTTTCTTTCTAACTAATCTATCTATCTTTCTTTCTTTCTAAATAATCTAACTAATCTATCTTTTTTCTTTATAACTAATCTATCTTTCTTTATAACTAATCTATCTTTCTTTCTTTCAAACTAATCTTTCTTTCTTTCTAACTAACTAATCTATCTTTCTTTCTTCCTAACTAATCTATCGTTCTTTCTAACTAATCTTTCTTTCTAACTAATCTTTCTTTCTTTCTAACTGATCTATCTTTCTTTCTAACTAATCTATCTTTCTTTCTAACTAATATATCTTTTTTTCTTTCAAACTAATCTTTCTTTCTTTCTAACTAACTAATCTCTCTTTCTTTCTTCCTAACTAATCTATCGTTCTTTCTAGCTAATCTTTCTTTCTAACTAATCTTTCTTTCTTTCTTTCTGATCTATCTTTCTTTCTAACTAATCTTTCTTTCTTTCTTTCTAACTAATCTATCTTTCTTTCTTTCTAACTAATCTATCTTTGTTTCTTTCTAACTAATCTATGTTTCTTTCTTTCTTTCTAACTTATCTTTCTTTCTTTTTTCTTTCTAAATAATCTTTCTTTCTTTCTAACTATTCTTTCTTTCATTCTAACTTAACTTTCTTTCTTTTTCTTTCTAACTTATCTAACTAATCCATTTTTCTTTCTTTCTAACTTATCCATCTTTCTTTCTTTCTAACTTATCCATCTTTCTTTCTTTCTAACTTATCCATCTTTCTTTCTTTCTAACTAATCCTTCTTTCTTTCTTTCTTTCTTTCTTTCTTTCTTTCTTTCTTTCTTTCTTTCTTTCTTTCTTTCTTTCTTTCTTTCTACCTAATCTTTCTTTCTAACCTCTCTATCTTTCTTTCTTTCTAACTAATCTTTATTTCTTTCTAACTAATCTTTCATGCTTTCTAACTATTCTTTCTTTCTTTCTAACTAATCTTTTTCATGAATTTGAACTTATGAACTCATGAATTTATACACTTATGAATTTTCCTAAATTCATACACTTATGAACTTTTAAATTCATAAATAGTTCATCATAGCAACCACCCATAACACCCTAGCAACCACCCAAAATACCTTACAACACCCTAGCAACACCATAGCAACCACCCAGAACACCCTAGCAACTGCCTAGCAACCACCCAAAACACCCTAGCAACCACCCAGAACACATTAAAACACCCTAGCAACACCATAGCGACCACCCAGAACACCCTAGCAATCGCCTAGCAACCATCCAGAACACCCTAGCAACTGACTAGCAACCACCCAAAATACCTTACAACACCCTAGCAACACCATAGCAACCACCCAAAACACCATAGCAACTGCCTAGCAACCACCCAAAATACCTTAAAACACCCTAGCAACACCATAGCAACCAGCCAAAATAGCCTAGAACACCCTAGCAACACCATAGCAACCACAAAGAACACCATAGAACACCGTAGCAACCATCTAGAACACCCTAGCAACCGCCTACCAACTACCCAGAACACCCTAGCAACTGCCTAGCAACTACCCAGAACACCTTAAAACACCATAGCAACCATCCAGAACAACCTAGCAACTGCCTGGCAGCCACCCAGAACACCCTAGCAACCACCCAAAATACCTCAAAACACCCTAGCAACACCATAGCAACCACCCAAAATAGCCTAGCAACCACCCAAAATACCTTAAAACACCCTAGCAACACCCTAGTAACCACCCAAAATAGCCTTATGCACACTAGCAACACCATAGCAACCCCCAGAACACCCTAGCAACACCATAGCAACCACCCAGAACACCCTAGCAACTGCCTAGCAACTACCCAGAACACCTTAAAACACCCTAGCAACACCATAGAAACCACCCAGAACACCCTAGCAACTGCCTGGCAACCACCCAGAACACCCTAGCAACCACCCAAAATACCTCAAAACACCCTAGCAACCACCCAGAACACCCTAGCAACCACCCAAAATACCTTAAAACACCCTAGCAACACCCTAGTAACCACCCAAAATAGCCTTAAGCACACTAGCAACATCATAGCAACCCCCAGAACACCCTAGCAACACCATAGCAACCACCCAGAACACCCTAGCAACACCATAGCAACCACCCAGAACACCCTAGCAACTGCCTGGCAACCACCCAGAACACCCTAGCAACCACCCAAAATACCTCAAAACACCCTAGCAACACCATAGCAACCACCCAAAATAGCCTAGAACACCCTAGCAACACCATAGCAACCACCCAGAACACCCTAGCAACCACCCAAAATACCTTACATCACCCTAGCAACACCATAGCTACCACCCAAACTACCCTAGAACACCCTAGCAACCACCAGAACACCCTAGCAACTGCCTAGCAACCACCCAGAACACCCTAGCAACCAACCAAAATACCTTAAATCACCCTAGCAACACCATAGCAATCACCCAAAATACCCTAGAACACCCTAGCAACACCATAGCAACCACCCAGAACACCCTAGCAACTGCCTAGCAACCACCCATAACACCCTAGCAACCACCAAAAACACCTTAAAACACCCTAGCAACACCATAGCAACCACCCAGAACACCCTAGCAATCGCCTAGCAACCACACAGAACACCCTAGCAACCATCCAGAACACCCTAGCAACTGTCTAGCAACCACCGAAAATACCTTACAACACCCTAGCAACACCATAGCAACCACCCAAAATAGCCTAGAACACCCTAGCAACACCATAGCAACCACCAAGAACACCATAGAACACCCTAGCAATCATCTAGAACACCCTAGCAACCACCTAGCAACTACCCAGAACACCCTAGCAACTGCAACTACCCAGAACACCTTAAAACACCCTAGCAACACCATAGCAACAACCCAGAACACCCTAGCAACTGCCTGGCAACCACACAGAACACCCTAGCAATTACCCAAAATACCTCAAAGCGCCCTAGCAACACCATAGCAACCACCCAAAATAGCCTAGAACACCCTAAGCAACCACCCAGAACACCCTAGCAACCACCCAAAATACCTTAAAACACCCTAGCAACCACCCAAAATAGCCTTAAGCACACTAGCAACACCATAGCAACCCCCAGAACACCCTAGCTACTGCCTAGCAACCTCCCAGAACGCCCTAGCAACCACCCAAAATACCTTAAAACACCCTAGCAACACCCTAGCAACCAAGCAAAATACTCTAGAACACCATAGCAACCACCCAGAACACCCTAGCAACCACCTAGTAACCACCCAGAACACGTAGCAACCACCTAGTAACCACCCAGAACACCCTAGCAACCACCCAAAATACCTTACAACACCCTAGCAACTGCCCAGAAACCACCTAGAACACACTAGCAACCACCCAAAATGCCTTAGCATCCACCTAGCAACCACCAGAACACCTTGGCAGCCCACTAGAAACACCCTAGCAACCTTAAATTACTTTAAACTATACTTTAAACTACTTTAAGCTACTTTAAACTTTAAACTATTTAAAACTTTAAACTACGTCAAACTACTTTAATTTAAACTTTAAACAAATTTAAACTTTAAACTAATTTAAACTTCAAACTAGAGGTCTTCACAGTGCACCCGAGACCCGTCGACCCGGGACCCGTACGGGTTCGGGTCTATATTTTAAATGATCAGCCGGGTCCGGGTCGGGTCCGAATCTATTACTTCGGCTCCCGGGTCTGTTTAACATTGTGTGTAATACCCGTGCGATCGGAGTCAGAATGAGTCAGTCAGCACTGCTTGTGTTTATTTGCAACTTGTAAAATTAGGTAAAGAAAGTGTGAGCCAAAAAAAAAGAAGAAAAGGAGCGATCTCACTCTCTCTCTGCCGTTAGAAGCAGAGCGCGCAGTCTCAAGCGTGTGTCATGTTTCTATGGCAACCAGAGCTTCCGCCAAACCGCGCTTTACATTTTCTCCCATTTTTATAATAATATAAATTAACCGTCTTGTTTAATCTTAAAGTTTTGGTGGTCAGATTCAGACTCAATGCAGAGCAAAGAGCACAGATATGATAGCAAATAAATAACGTCAGCGGCCATGGCACTGAACGAGCAATCGTTATTATAGTTCAAAAGGGCAAACAGTTAAAGTTATTATGTGAGTTAACTCGAGTCAGAATGTACGTGTGCAAAGTTGCATTTGTCATCCATCACCGTGACATCAAGACATCAATTTTAAAGCTGAAATAATGAGTGGATTAAGCTTGGAATAACGAGAGAAATAACATGGATAGAACTTCCTTGTCGGTGGATTGTAATGCATCACAGTCAGTCAGGTAACGTTAACGTTACAAGGAAGTGAGACGACGGCTACTAAAATTAGGTAAGACAAAAAGTTTTATTTTTCGCAACTTGTGTGAAATAATATGTGACAATCGGGTCCAGTCGGGTTTGTGTCTTCCCGCCGGGTTCGGGTCCAGTTTTCAAATAATAGACGGGTCCAGGTCGGGTCCGGGCAGTACATTTATGGCATTTCTCGGGTCTGCACGGGTCCGGGTCCAACTTTTGAAATAATATACGGGTCCGGGTCGGTTCGGTGTAGCACATTACGGGTCTCTTCCGGTTCGGGCATGAATTTTTGGACCCGTGACGACCTCTACTTCAAACTACTTTAAACTTCTTCAAATTTTCTGGTCAAAACTTCAAACTACTTTAAAATTCAAACTAATTTAAACTTCAAACTACTTTAAACTTCTTCAAACTTTCTGGTCAAAACTTTCACAAGCCAACTTAAAGTTTGTCTCGACGAACTTTTTCTAGTTATTATTCTTCAGATTCTTCTTGCAGTGAAATTTATATATCAAACTCCTACTAGAGCTTTAACTCTACATACTCCAAACTCGGCTCAGACACTCAAACTGTTCTGACTCAGTGTGCTATATCTTTTCTAACTAACCGGACTTAGGGTTTTCCTAAAAATGACGATCAAAACTCGAGAAAACTCCCATTGACTTAACATTGCGGAATGTTCAGATTTTCAAACTCCCCAACTGCCAAAAATTCAAATCTAAACTCCTTGAAGGCCTAGACTGAATCATACTCCCATTCTATAGACCCCTTTTCAGTTGGTAAATATGGTGACGTTTTTCTGTGGGCGGAGCTTAGGTGGTTGCAGAACGATCCCTCTGGCCGCTTCCCTCACGTTAGTTTGCAAGTTTTGTTAGCTTGTTTTTTAACAATGACTGGAGAAAATCCGATTTTATCTTAATGTGCAAGGTCACTCACTGTCCAGGACCGCGATTGTTATTTGCAAAAGTTAATTTTAACAGACGGAACCAGATTGGCTGACCCGTACACGCTCAGGCAATGGATGGACGATCTGACAGGATTAACGTTAACGCTAGGCTCAGTCCTACACCTATCCGATAGAGAATCCGAGCGTAAAGACATACTGGGGTCATATAAATCTTTAGATGCCTATAACTATCCGATGAATGGTCATGTACAAGACTTGTGTGGTACGATCCGCAGTTCTGCCTAGCCAGCGCCAAGAAGACGTCAATGTAAAGAGTGACATTACGGTGCAATTTTAATGATGTGAATATTTTCTAGAAATAAAAATTCCAGATACAGCATATTCATTTTTCATTGATTCTAGCATCCAACAACACAACAAGATGACATTTAATAATAATAATAGTAATTTAAGCTCCTTATTATGTAGCCGAATCTGTGCTGGTTTGTATTGGCCGCCTGCAGTTTTCCCTTTGTTTTGCCTCCAGCTAGCGCCGTGACGTAATTGTGACGTCGGCTCGAAATTGGTCTATATACTATATGAGCCATTGAGACTCATTTAAACTAATAAACTCATCTATCTATGACACTTATCTATCTACACTTAAACTCTTAAACTCATAATAAATTAATAAACTCTAAACTTGAACTCTTAGACTCATTTAAACTTATAAACTCTAAACTCATGAACTCATACACTTATAAACTCATGAATTAATACACTTATGAACTTTTAAACTCATAGATTAATAAACTCTGAACTCGTACTCATTTAAACTTATAAACTCTAAACTCAAACTCATACACTTAAACTCATGAATTCATAAACTTAGAAACTTGTAAATTCATAAACTTATGAACTCATGAATTCATAAACTTATAAACTCATACACTTATAAACTCATGAATTCATACACTTATGATATCAGACTCAAATTAAACTCTGAACTCTTACTCATTTAAACTTATAAACTCTAAACTCATAAACTCGTACACTTATAAACTCATGAATTCATACACTTATGAACTCATGAATTCATAAACCTATAAACTCATACACTTATAAACTCATGAATTCATACACATGAATGTTCATGAATTCATACACATGAACTTTTAAACTCATAAATAGTTCACCATAGCAACCACCCAGAACACCCTAGCAACTGCCTCGTAACCACCCAGAACACCATATCAACCACCCAAAATACCTTACAACACCCTAGCAACACCATAGCAACCACCCAGAAGACTCTAGCAACTGCCTAGCAACCACCCAAAATACACTAAAATACCCTAGCAACACCGTAGCAACTGCCTAGCAACCACCCAAAATAGACTGCAACACCATAGCAACCACCCAGAACACCCTAGCAACTGCCTAGCAACCACCCAGAACACCTATTGTTCGAGACTCAGACTCGCTGTCCCAGTTTAAAACTAGATTAAAGACGCATCTCTTTAACCAAGCATTCACTTAACCTTTAATACTACTGCTGAATCAGTTCGAATGCATTAACATTATGAACATCAGCTATGCTAATTATTTCCCATCTGCCTTTCTGCTGTTATCTCGGGACGCTAGTCCCGAGGTAAATAGCGTTCGTCAGCTCCAGTTTGTATCCATCCTCTCACGGAGACTTCAGATGCCCCAACGCCTGTGAAGAGACGACTCGACGCCTGTGAAGAGACGACTCAAAGCCGGCGATATGTTATGCCATAAATTAATACATGATTAACTGACTGTATTTTTCTATGTACATTTCCGAAAAGCACTTTCTGTAAAGCTGCTTTGAGACAATGTGTATTGTGAAAAGCACTATACAAATAAATTTGAATTGAAAAATTTAATTGAATTGAACACCCTAGCAACCGCCCAACATACCTTAAAACACCCTATCAACACCATAACAACCACCCAGAACACCCTAGCAACTGCCTAGCAACCACCCAGAACATCCTAGCAACCACCCAAAATAGCATAGAACAACCTAGCAACACCATAGCAACCACCCAGAACACCCTAGTAACTGCCTAGCAACTACCCAGAATACCCTAGCAACCACCCAAAATACCTTAAAACACCCTAGCAACCATAGCAACCACCCAATATAGCCTAGAACACCCTAGCAACACCATAGCAACCACCCAGAATACCCTAGCAACTGCCTAGCAACCACCCAGAACACCCTAGCAACCACCCAATATAGCCTAGAACACCCTAGCAACACCATAGCAACCACCCAGAATACCTTAGCAACTGCCTAGCAACCACCCAGAACACCCTAGCACCCACCCAAAATACCTTAGCTTCTTGCGCACTTGCGCTATGCACCTTTAAACTATTTAAAACTTTGAAATAGTTTAAACTACTTTAAACTAATTCAAACTTTAAACTAATTTAAACTTTAAACTAATTTATACTTCAAACTACTGAAATTCAAACTAATTTAAACTTTAAACTAATTTAAGCTTTTAACTACTTAAACTTTAAACTTCAAACTACTTTAAATTCAAACTAATTTAAACTTTCTGGTCAAAACTTTCACAAGCCAACTTAAAGGGTTAGTTCACCCAAAAATGAAAATTAAGTCATTAATTACTCACCCCCATGCTGTACCAACCCCGTAAGACCTTCGTTCATCTTCGGAACACAAATGAAGATATTTTTGATTAAATCTGAGAGGTGGATCACTGCTACATAGGCTGCCAGAGGGAATGAAACTTGACGGCCCAGAAAGTCATTAAAGAAAATGTTTAAATATTCCATGTGCCTACAGTGGCTCAACTATAAGTTTATCAAGCGACGAGAATACTTTTTTCCCCGAAAAAAAAACATAATAACGACTTTATTCGACTATTCCTTTTCTTCCTTGTGGGCCTGAGACGAGAGTTCAAGAGATTTCCACGACGCATGCGCGAGAACTGAGAAGAGAACGTTCTTCTTCTAATACTTCTTGTTCAGTTCTCGCGCATGCGTCGTGGAAATCTCTTGAACTCTCGTCTCAGGCCCACAAGGAATGAAAAGGAATAGTCGAATAAAGTCGTTATTATGTTTTTTTTTCGGGAAAAAAGTAGTCTCGTCGCTTGATAAACTTATAGTTGAGCCACTGTAGGCACATGGATTATTTAAACATGTTCTTTAATGACTTTCTGGGCCGTCAAGTTTCATTCCCTCTGGCAGCCTATGTAGCAGTGATCCACCTCTCAGATTTAATCAAAAATATCTTCATTTGTGTTCCGAAGATGAACGAAGGTCTTACGGGGTTGGTACAGCATGGGGGTGAGTAATTAATGACTTAATTTTCATTTTTGGGTGAACTAACCCTTTAAAGTTTGTCTCGACGAACTTTTTCTAGTTTTTTATTGTTGTCTTTACGAACACTTAACCCCCTAATTAATTTGAAAGCATGCTCATAGGTAGTATTTTTATACCAACACTTTACTTTTGATGTAGGCTAGCTATAGCTATATTAGGTCAGTCTCATTTTTTTATTTTTTTTATTCTGCGCTTTCAGATTCTTTTTATTGGTAAAAAAATATATATTTATAAATTAAAGATGTCCTGTAGCGCTCAGTAGAAACTAGAAACATTGGACCGACTATCGGCTTGTATCATTGGAGGCCCAGCTGCGGCAAACCGCTGGTGGCGTGCCATCCAAAAAACGCTGGCTGACCGACCGCATTTTCAGACTCTCGGCTTGCCGAGTGTGAATTCTCAGTGATAAACCTACCCTTAATAACTGTTCTTTTAATTACCCTCTGTCGATCCAACTGTCTGTTGGCGGGGATACAAAAATGTGGAAGTAAGCTATAACCTGTTGTAGGGGTGGGTGATATAGCCTCAAAATTATATCACACTATTTCAAGAATATTTGCGAAAAAGTTATTTATGACAATATAGAAAAAACATATGTGGAACAATGTTATTGGTGATGCAGCTGGCAGACAGCAGCATTTATCAGTACAAACGAAATGAAGGGCATTTTCCATCCTTTTCCAATGAGCTAAATGCCCACTGCTAATGCTAATTTTAGACAATTTTTTATTACATTTATATCATCTACATTTTTGCTCACTCATTGCGGTTTTACAATAGCGTAATTTTGTTTTTAAGAATTTACACAACACACAAGGATGCTTGAGTTTCAATCTTTGAATTAAATGTAAAAATTTTAAGTTGCAAAAATAAATACAAAATAATAAAGATACAAATAAAGAGAAATAAAGAGAAAAGTTTTTGGGTAGGTCTAACACTAGTATTCAGAAATACTACAGAAACTGAATACAGTAATCACATGTAAAATAACACTGATAGTCTTTTAGTCCTGACTAAATTAAATACATAGGCTATTAATTCTGATTCCTTACAATTAAAGCTATCTTTTGTTGTTTTGACAACAACATTAATGACAGACACATATTGCTGTGTGCCGTCACTTTTAGAGCTAATGCACTGATCCATTAGGCTACTGTTTTCATTATACTGTCTGAGAGAGAGAGAGAGAGAGAGAGAGAGAGAGAGAGAGAGAGAGAGAGAGAGAGAGAGAGAGAGAGAGAGAGAGAAAGAGTTATGAGTTCAAAGTTTGACTGTTGGGGCCCCATATCTGGAATCGCCCCTGCATGTGTTTATGCTTATTTAAGACATGACCGACTGTGTTTACGAGTATACTAAACAAGGCCAATTTTGCGTGTTTTTTTTTTTTTCCGTTAAAGCGATATAATCTGCTAAAAATAACTTTTGTTACTCTCGAGCTGTTTGGGAGGCGGCTTTAGGCTACCGTATGTATGCATGCAGAGAAAACCATCTCTCAGAGAGCACGCGAGTACTGAATAGTTTAAAAATCGCTTGAATATTTAAACTGATAAGACTTAAAAAGACGTGAAATTGATAAACATTAGTTACAATGCACTACTGGTCCGGTTGTGCAATTGTGAATTCCGTCATGTCCTGACTCTTAAACGCGAGAGTCTAGTATCGCCCCCTGCAGCCCGCTTGGCGCTTGCCTTGTGCAACCCCTTTTGAGAGACGAGAGAAAGAAGACGCATGCGCCATACGTCATCACCTCTCGATATCAATGATATACTGTAGACACTACCATCATGGTACTTTGCCTTTACCATGATGGTAGTTGAACAAACTAAGCCTGCAATCCTGAGTTTGTTCAACTACCATCATGGTTCAGGCCCCAGGTAACACGGAGAAAAAGTAAATATTGTTAATTTACATTGCGACATTGTAAAAATACAAAGAGGGTTGTAATAGCATAGTTGCACATTAAAAGAGCAATTTTTTTTCTTAGATTTAACTTAAATTTCTTGAAGAACTCTTTTACCACTACAAAGCACCTTTAGTGCAATCGAAAGGTTCCATGGATGTTCAAAGTTCTTCATGGAACCATGATGCCAGTGAAGAATCTTTATTTAACTACTATCCTACTATGGAGAAGGGCTGCCACATGAATATTAATTACGTTACTGGACACTAGAAGAAAGTTATCAAGTAACGTCAACCTAATTAATATGCATGAGGTAAGCCTTCCCCGTTGTGCTAGCAAAATCCACTTTGTCAAAATCACATGATTAGAAATTTATTTCAGGCCATGCGATAAATGTTTTAACACAACATGCGATAAATGTTTTAATTGAACTATTTTAACTTAAAAAATAGTCAAAAGTGCCCTATCTGAAGAGTCATCTATATATATTTACACACAGAATTTCTCAGTTTCAGAAACATTCAACATTCCATATTTCCTAAGTATCTTGTGACTGGTCTCGTTATCGTGTGTGCATGATGTGTGTGTGTTCCTTTTGAGGCCAAACATTTACCAGTGCGTCATGTACAGGAGAGCTGTTGTTGTGTTGTGTTGTGTAGCACCTATCATCCGTCACAGCAGATGTTTGGCTCCTCTGGTTGGCTTTGTGTGAAGTGCGGTTGTAAATTATGTATGAGGAACTTTTGTGTAAATTGTCATACTACATAATATATGTTTACAAAGCTGCATGAAAGCTCACCTTAGATGGGAACTCATTACAATAAGTGATGCAGAGAGGTAACAAAGGTCTCTTTTGCACATAAAGTCACTTTCTGATCTCCATCAATAATGAAAGATCATTTAGAATAGGCCGGATAGGCCATCTGCTACACGCACCTCTCAACTCAGCATGGCAAACACAACTTTTTCCCTCAAAGATCAGACATATAAATGTATGTCATAATGGGATACTAATGGAATGGAATACTAAAAATTAACCTGTCCTACTATGGAGAAGGGCTGCCACATGAATATTAATTACGTTACTGGACACTAGAAGAAAGTTATCAAGTAACGTCAACCTAATTAATATGCATGAGGTAAGCCTTCCCCGTTGTGTCCCTCACAATTTAGTGAAACCCAGTATACGTCACTGTCACCATAGTGACGGACGCTTTGCACGATAACTTTACAGGCATCAGTAATGCATGTCAGTATAACCTTAAATGTGTTTAATCAACTTTGTATTACTTTTGAACAACTGCAAGCAAAAACAGAAAACTGAGTGAATGTGCTGTTTTATTAACACCATAACAGCACATTAACATCTCATAATGATATTCCAGTGTTTCATTCCTAACTGAGGTAAGTGTTGTAAGTGTGTGTCTTTGTGTGTGTGTGTGTGTGTGTGTGTGTGTGTGTGTGTGTGTGTGTGTGTGTGTGTGTGTGTGTGTGTGTGTGTGTGTGTGTGTGTGTGTGTTATTGATCCTAATAATGTATCAACATATAAGCCATATTTTGAGATGTTGTTTTTGTCTACAACAAATCCTTCTTAGTCCTCCATTGCTCCCTGTTTAATTGTTTTTTAGAGTCTGTTGATTATTCATATAACAGAACTTCTAAAATATTAATACATTGCAATCTAGACATTATAATACTGTACTGTAGACAGGTTCAAACAGGATCTCAGTTCTTTCTATAACATTTAGCTGTTTTCTAATATGTGACACTTTCTTCATGCAAACAAACATCTCTATGATATGATTCGATTTGGGATATATACTATGGTAGTGCACTGTAAAAACTAATTTGTTTAGCCTACCTTAAAAAAAATGTGCAAACACATTTTGCATTAATTCACTTAAAGCTAAATCACTTAAAGCATAAGAACCCACTTTCTATTGAGAGAGCTGTCCAAAGCCACACCTCATTCAAAATGCGTGAGCGCAACACACACAGCAGTGTCTGCAAAGCGTCACAAGACGAGGGATGGCGTTAAATGACCTTGTGCCTTAAAGCACATAAAATTACAATAATAATGAACGAACACAAATTTCAGAGCTCTAGTTGACTGTTTTGGCTGCTGCTCCATAACTTTCATTTATTTATTTACTTATTTATTACTTAATATTATTGCCTGCCCGATGGATACACGTTATTAAAAATTTAATTGATAGTCTAATAAATCATGAATTCACTGGTGTTGTCTGCAACGCTGTTTACCTCATCTCCGGCAAAAAGCTTCTGCACACAAAAAAGAAAAGCCCTGCATGGCATGAACACGCAGCGACGCGTGGCTTTTCCTGATGGATCTCATAGCTATAAGATTGATTTCTGTGAGCAAGGTTTCTCAAAAAGTTAGAAGCAAAAGGAACAATGATATCACTTTCCCAACGGCGTTCATTGAAATAGGCAAGAATGTGGAGCAACTGAGTCTAAATGTGGTAGCAAGCGTGTGTAAAGTCCATTGCATGTAGAAGCACGAATTCAGAGAGAAAAGGTGAGAAAATAACTTTTTGTCAATTGCCCGCCATAGATTAAAAGAATTCAGGTCTTCTTTGGTACATTTCGTAAAAGCACATTTATTTTAAATTACCCGAGACCAGAGGCCACTATACTGAACCTGACCCGTGTCCGAGGCACTCACTGCTCAGGTCTCGGGTTGGACCTCGGGTTTTCGGATCCAAGTGGACCCATGAAGACCTCTAATGTACATGTTTTAATATTTAGGACACTTCTATTATCAATTACTATCAGGATGTAAAGAGAGCTTCTACCAATATAACAAAAAGTTTTTATAAAACAAATTGCCTACCTCTCACTAATTAAATTAACTTAAATTGATGTCAAACTTACCCCAAAACTCAGTGCCCGGTTTCACAGAAGTCTTAAGCCCCCAGCAAGCAATAGTCGTCATTTCACCGTCTAGGTTAACTATAGACCCAATAAAGTCCTGAGTAGCCCACTTCTAGCCAAAATAAACTTAAATTTGGTTACATGTCGTTATTGCTAAAATAACTTGCGAGATGTATGATATTCCATCATGTGAGCAAAGTCAACAGTGATCACAAGGTGTTTGGTTTCCTTTCTTTGACAAGTTCATGTTCTAGATGACTCTATTATTGGGCTATGTTTAGACATCTATTAAATTTTCATTGACAGCCCAAATTTCCAGGGCTGTTTTTGGATGGCCATTAGACGTCTTTTGCAAAATTGCTTGCTGGGCCTTGCTGGGCCTAGTCCCAGACTAAAATGCATGTTTGAGCTGTCTGAACTGAAAGCAACTTGCACTGACATAGTTTAAATTATGTTAGTGTCATTGTTTTGTCTCAGTAATTTTTTTTTCAAGGCACATTTATAAGCTACTTAAACGTCTTAATGCTTCTTAAATTGAACAAAAGCATCGCTATATCTGAAAAGCCAAGCCAATGTTGATTCTCGTTTTATTGCAAGCTCTGTCACGTAACCTTTTTGCCAGCAGACTCTCTGTTCAGCTTTTTTTGTTTGTTTTTTAAACAGGTGATTCCCTGGAGGCTCAAGAGTGTGCTCCATTGTCAACCTTTCTCAGTCATTGCAGCAATTAACCTATGCCATTCTCACACCATACACACATCGAAATAGCCAGAGCAACATTTCTCTTTTTCTATTTCATGTCTAAAATATAAACACTTGCAATAGGGTTACCAAAGTGAATCAGGGTAAGACAAAAACATGTTTTGGAAGAAGGATTGATTATGTATATATGATTATGTATGAGTTGGTGCTTATCTTGGCGAAAGCCGAGTACAAATCAGCATGAAGTTTAACATCTACTCTCGTGTAATGGAAATCATGAAGATCTGGATACGTCCAGTGACTGCAGTGAATAGTGCTGCTGGCAACAAGGGAACAGCCTGGACAGCCTGGAGAGACAGCTGACAGGAGGAAAGAGACCCCAATGGGCCTGGTAAGGGTTAGTTACCCTTGTCGGCAGTATTCAGCACTGTGTTTACAGGATACTGGAGACACCCGCCCAGGGCTTCTGAGAAATTAAAGAGAAAAATACCCCTAGAGTCTGCGAGAGCAGGGGCGGAAGATGACTCAATGTTGGACAACATGGTTAATGACGTTGGAATGGAAACGGATATGAGTATGGAGAGTACTTCACAAAAGACTAGTTCAGGTTCTGCAGTTAGCAAAGTCATTGAACTCCAAGCTTGTTTCTGTGGTTGGAGCAAGGCGACAATGGTCATGGGGTTGAAGATTCATCAAGGGAAAATGAAATGCTTGAGGGAGAAGGGACAAGGGCCTCGCATTGATCAGTACTTCTCACGAAGTCAGTCAAGTCAGTCGAATGAAATCCAGCGACAGGAAGCAAACCACAGTTCGCAGGATATCAGTACCCCTGTCATTGAGGAGATGAGGGTTTGCACAGTTAGTGATGAACACATTGATACTTGTGAACCCGGTCAGACTAACCAGCATAAGAGAGAAAAGAACCGCAACGGGCATAGGCCTGGAGTTAGATGGCCAAGAGCTTGTGAGAAAAATGCATGGGACACGGTAAACACAGATCTATGCTTTGCATTGGAAAGATTAACTGGTAAAGTTGAAAAGAAGCTGGATAAATTTGGAGACATCATTTACGCATATGGAAGTGAGAGGTTTCGTGTGGAAAAAAGGAAGGAAAAGTACAAACTACTCCTACTGTATCTAGACGGCAGCAGAAAATTTAAGGGTTAGTTAGAGAAAGGAGACAGCTGAGGAAGCAATGGAAAAAAGCAGAACAAAGTCAGAAGGAGGGACTCAATCTCTTACAAAGGGCCATAAAAGATAAGCTTGCAACATTACGCAGAGCTGAGCGCCTACGGAAACGCTACAAAAGAAGGAGCGTGCGAGGGCTAATTTCTATAAAGACACATTCAAATTCGTAAAGAAGTTATTCACCTGTGAGAAGAATTGCACTTTAAAAGCATCTAGGGTTGAGCTAGAGAGATATTTGGAGGAAACGCATACAGATGCTAAAAAAGCATGAGCCTATGTCAATTCCGTCAGATATCCCACCTATCAATCCACCAGAATACCAGGAGTTCTGTGCACCTAAGTGGAAAGAGATAGAGCAGGTTGTGAGAAAGGCAAGGGCTTCATCATCTCCAGGGCCTAATGGAGTTCCGTACAGGGTGTACAAGAGTGCTTCAGGAGTTCTACGAATTCTGTTGAAATTGATAAAAGTGGCATGGGAAAATCAGGTTGTACCAAGAGCATGGCGCAGAGCAGGTGGAGTCTTTATACCTAAAGAAAAAGATGCTACAAGCATCAGTCAGTTTCGTCCTATTTCACTATTAAACATCGAAGGTAAGATTTTCTTAAGCATTATTGCCCAGAGATTGTCAACCTACCTATTAAAGAATGGCTTCATTGACACTTCAGTTCAAAAAGCGGGCATTCCAGGGTTCTCAGGATGCTTAGAACACATCAATGTTATCTGGCAACGAATTCAATCAGCTAAAAAGGAGAGGAAGGAGCTCCATGTGACATTCCTGGATTTGGCTAATGCATATGGTTCAGTGCCACATGAGCTTCTTTGGGAAGCATTTGATTTTTTTAGAGTACCAATGTCAATAACAAATTTAGTGAAAGCCAATTTTGGAGATTTGCAATTTAGTTTCTCAACTCCAAAATTCAGCACCGCATGGCAATGCTTAGAGGTTGGAATAATGGCAGGATGCAACATTTCTCCACTGGCTTTTACCATGGCAATGAGAGTAATCATTAGGGCATCAAGATGGGTAGTAGGAGGAGAGCGCTTGGCTTCTGGGATACAACTACCACAAATCAGAGCATACATGGATGACATGACAACCATGACTACAACAGTAGCCTGCACTAATCGGTTATTGGGGAAGTTAACAGATAATATCGAATAGGCACAAATGCAATTTAAGCCCTCTAAATCAAGGAGCATCTCGATAGTTAAAGGAAAGGTAGTAGATAAAACATTCTTCATTAATGGTGTGGCAATACCAACAGTTTCTGAGAAGCCAGTGAAGAGACTTGGGAGATGGTACGATGGGGATCTAAAGGACACAGTTCTAGTGGGAGAAGTTAGACGACAAGCATTGGAAGGGTTGAAGAGCATAAACAGCTGTGCTTTAGAAGGCAAACTAAAACTCTGGTGCTTTCAGTTTGGTCTACTGCCAATGTTGCTGTGGCCACTGACTGTGTATGAGGTTTCTTTGACAACAGTGGATAAGCTGGAAGCGTTAATAAGTTCATACATCAGGAAATGGTTGGGAGTTCCACGCTGCCTCAGCCGAGTGGGACTTTATAGTAAAGGAGTATTGCAGCTGCCAGTCTCTGCTTTAACCGAGGAGTTTAAGTGTGCCAAGGTCAGACTGGAAATGACTTTAGCAGAATCACACGACAAATGTGTAAGGGAGGCAGCCCCTGTGGTAAAAACTGGTAGAAAGTGGTCAGCAAAGAAATCTGTAGTAGAGGCAAAGGCTGACCTTCAAATTGGGGATATCGTGGGACAGGTACAGCATGGAAGAGGGGGTTTTGGGTTCAGTTTAGCTCCTCGTAAATGGCACAAGGCAGGCCCAGCTCAAAGGAGGAAGCTGGTAGTCAACGAGGTGCGAAAGCAGGAGGAGAGGATGAGATGTATAAAGGCCATTTCCCAGGCCAAGCAGGGAGAGTGGATGAGATGGGAGAGTGTGGAACAAGGCAAAATGGGCTGGCAAGACCTTTGGTCAATGGAAGAGATCAGTTTCCTTGTTAGGTCAACATATGATGTTCTCCCATCACCGCAGAACCTAAACCTCTGGGTAGGAGAGGATCCCTCTTGTCCTTTGTGTTCATCACCTGCCACATTAAGGCACATTTTGACAGGATGTAAGGTGGCTCTTAGCCAAGGTCGGTTTACTTGGCGCCATGACCAAGTATTGCGATGTTTGGCTTTAGCATTGGAAGGCAAGCGTAGTATGACCAATAAGTTGCCGCATGTTCTAGCAAAACATTACACGCAGAAGACAATATTCCTCCGCCCAGGCGAGCAACCACCAAGGATCAGTTTACAGTGCTAACACCAATTCTCGCCCAGGACAACTGGAAGCTGCTAGGGACTGGAAGATGCTGGCTGATCTTGATCAACGGCTTATTTTTCCACCTGAGATTGCCACCACTAACCTACGACCAGATATTGTTTTGTGGTCTGTATCAGCACGCATCGTTCAACTGATAGAGTTAACAGTGCCATGGGAGGATGCGGTAGATGAGGCATATGAGAGGAAATAAACTGCGGTATGCTCATCTGGCCACTGAAGCAGAACAGCGAGGATGGAGAGTCCAGGTTCATCCAGTGGAAGTGGATTGTCGAGGTTTTGTGGCACACTCTACAACCCGGTTCCTCAGAGACGTCGGATTTAGTGGCCAAGAGTTGCGTCGCACAGTAAAGACCTTATCTGAAGCAGCGGAAAGGAGCAGCAACTGGCTGTGGTTGAGACGGAAAGATTCTAGCTGGCTGTGTACAGGCCGCCATGCTACGGTTTCGTAGAATTCTTGAAAACTTGAAGAGTCTGTTGGTTTATTTGTATAGTTTGTGTAGTATTCACAGTCATTACCTTCCTGTGTAAATTGCGTGAATGACGGGTGGTTGGGCAGATATTGTGTTTTGCGGTAGGTGGTATGCCATACGGAACCGTTGCCACTGAAACTGCATATTAACGCACCAGTGGGGCTCGACAGCCTTAGTAAAACGGGTTGGCGCGTATGGTTGGGTTGCGGAGAGATTGTGGTTAGGTCTCAGCAGCAGGAGGGATGTAGAGGTCAGTAAGCTGGGCTGAGTTGACTGGGGGACGGAGGGGGTTGACTCTGGGACGCCAGAGTCACTGTCAAGCCCTCTTGAGGTGTCGTGGGCTAGTCGACGAAACACTGAGGATGGAAGGTGCCCACTTGAAGACCCTAGAGATGTCCCCTACTCAGCTAAATCCAGACGGTTGTCATGGGGGGACCGCACTGTGGTTGCAGCCGTTGTGTGTGCTGACGCGTGTTAACACTAGACAAAAGGAGATTTACATCACCAATATGGAAAGAAGCGTAAATGGATGGAGAAGCATAGGTTACTGTAAAGCTATGTCTTAGTTGGTGCTAATCTTGGCGAAAGCCGAGTACAAATCAGCATGAAGTTTTAACATCTACTCTTGTGTAATGGAAATCATATATTAATTAATTTTGTTCATGTTTAACAAAGAAAGTTACATAATGCAGACATCCCACCTCACCCGGAAGGTCTGGGTGTCTCCCACATATTGATAGCGGCTCCCTGACACCCACACATTATATACAATATCCCGTAAATCAAACGAGCGAGAGAGAAAGTCTGTTTCCACCTGGTATTAAGATGTGTTTTCGGTGAACTGATCACAAGTAGTCAGCTAAGATACATTACCTTTACACCTTGTATTATGCATTTCAAATGTATCTTTTTTGCAAAAAAAGCAGTTTAAAAATGCTTCACTTTTACTTTCGGCACACAAATAAAATATAGGCTGTACTACAATAATCAGACCATAGTGCTTTAATTTTTTTGTTTTTGTTTTTTTGTGACGAATGTCTTTCACCTAGGACTGTATGGTTCAATTTACTTTTTAAAGAGCTGTGTAACAAAAGGTAGCTTTGATGGTTATTTGCACAATTATAGAATATTAGTCCAGCAGTCGTTGCCATTCGGTATAATTGACCCTTCTGAAAAAAAAAAAAAGCCAGCTTGGTGTAGAGTCCCCTTCCAAACTACAAAAGCTTTTTTTATCAATCCAATATGACCTAGTAATTCCAGCATTTAATGATATATTTATTATACATTTACGTAAATACTTTTTGCAGACTATTAGCGCAAGGCCAGGGAATCCCTCTGAGACACATTTTTCTACAGGATTCTCTTTACATGTAAAAAGCGGACTGAAAATTCATTTGTAATCCATGAAAGTGCATGGTGATCAGTGATCATCACTGGCTGTCAAGTTTAGTTAAAAACGAATGATTAGATTGGGATTTGAACCTCGGACCATTGCACACTGAACTAAAATTATAAAACCACACATCTGTTGTTTTGTTAGCCTGAAGTCCATATTAAAAGGCTCTGTATTAAAAAGTTGCAATTTAGAAAATGTTTTAAATGATCAGGCTTATTTGTGTGGTCATGGTGGAAGGTTACTAAAGTAAGTTCGTTGCGACTCGCAAGGTTAGCTAAAATTTGGCAACACTGCTGTGCATCACTCGGAAGGCCTTTAGCCATGACTTTATTATAATACACAGACTCAGCAGATTGCTTAAATATACTCACTGATGATCATTTGATATGTTGTAGTCTGTGACTTTATTGCTTCACAAACTGTTTTGGAGCAGAGCAGCAGTGAGTAAGCTGGTGTTTGTGTGGTTGAAAAGCTGCTGGCATGCATGTCATTTTCATAACAACATTTGGCTTATAGAAAATAGCAGCTTTTACTACCAATTGTCTGGCCTTTTTGGTGTATTGCATTTTATGGCCCCTATAAAATATTCATCCCTAACTTATTAGTTACTGAAAAAACAAATTAGCAAATAAGAAACACTGGTCTGAAAACCCAGCCGTAATCCAATAAGATGCACATGTGGAGAAACCGCAGAGACCCAGTGCTTCATCAGAGAGAATTATGGGTGCTGTGAGCGCTGAGCTGATTTACAGGATGAATTGAAACACATAGACAGCGTTTCGTCAGGAGTGAACGGAAGGCATTTCTCTGTTCCTGCCTATTTATTTGAGTGAGCTGGCGTGTCTGAGGTGTGAGGCAGAGGGAAATCCTGTGCTCTTTACGTTCGCCTTTACTGGAGAGGTAGCGGATAGCTTTTCCTCTGTTATTGCACACAATGTAATTTGAAACAATTACCAAAACACCGACTCACTTGTTACTACACACAGTTCTCCCCATATATACAAAGTGCAGATTCAATAGCTTAACATGTTTTACAATCGCACCCGGTGGAGCAGCGTTTAGTGTGAAAAAGTATAGTGTTTCACAGTAACCCGCATAGTATGGGATAATCTTTCACATTTTGCCTGGGGTTTGTTTTGCTATTTCTGCAAAAACTTGTGCAGGCCATGTGAATTACCATGGAGAGAGCAGATAGAAATACTAAACAGGCCATATCTGATAGAAATGAATAAACAGGACTTAAACAATAAGGGGAAATAATTTGTTACCATTGATAATAAATACATTTTTATTGCTGTATATGTCTCTAGTCTGGTCGTCTCGCTTCTGGTCTGTGCTCGTTCATGTGTTATGGAGGAGGTGTGGCTTTGGGTGGTGATTTCCAGAGAGAGTGGGTTGTACCCAAACAGCAACATAGTGTCGGCCCTGATCCGTACCATATTTCACACGTGTGGAATCCACATGTACCAGATGTGGCCCGGATTTGGGCTGGCACTATGTTGATGTCTGGGTATACTTTCAATACTAGCAGGCTAAAGTTAGCATTTCCCAGATCACCTATTGCACCTTTAAAAGTACTACGTATTAATTCAAGCAGAATTTACACCACAATGTTCAGTAAATCACAGAAAACCAAATGTTTAACATCTAAAATATGTAAATGATCTTCAAACATAAGATGTAAAGAAAACGCAGTTAATTTTATCTTCAAAACTTCATGAACTTACACAATTTAAAACACAGACACATGCTTGTACGTACTTGATAAACACAAGGAGCTAAATTACACTAATAACCTGTAATTCTGTTTCTGCAGGTAAAGGTCAAAGGTCAACACACAAGGAGCAGTAAAACATACATTCTGTGGCGATGGATGTGAGTATGCTTTCAATACGGGGTCAGAGCCTTTAGCTTACAGTTTTCTATTAAGTCAAAAGCAGACTTACCATTCACATTTAACATTTGCTGCAATGGCCTGTGAGAGGTCAGCTGGGAATTGAGTGAAGGAAACGGCATAACAGAAAGCTGAGGAATTCTCAAGTAGCTGAACAAAAAGCCTATTTAAAATCCCTATGAGTTCTCATGATCCCGACCTGGCCCCTCATTCAGCTGGGCTGGACTGCCACTTCTTGGCTTTACACACAAAACAGTACATATTGACATGTTTATTATACTTTTCCTTCTTAATCTTTATTGTATTGCTTAAATTTAAAGTAGATCTATACTAACATACTACTTTTACTATTTCTGCAGTATATAGTATGTACTGAATACTGTTCACAGTCTGCACATTTTCTGCATGGAATACCCAGATGTCCTACTATATTGCCTACACACTTGGTTCGATTGCCGAGTTCAATTGCTTCAGTTGATACTCGCCAAGACAGACTGCTGACGACACCCATTGACTCCCATAGGAGGATGCTGGCCAGGTTAGGACAGTGATATGACATATTCTCTTTAAAAATATAAATCAGCATATCAATACTTTTTTTATGGTGACAAAATATAGCCTATTTTCCTAATATGTAGGGCATAATCTACCAAAAATCTTAAGATAATTATTTGTGATATTTTGGAAAACCCAGCTATAATGAGTTATGTGTTACATATAATTGTATTGTAAACAGTAAAAGGTGGTAGGTGTTCTTGTAAGGAGCTATATGTTTACCTGAAACTTAAAATTAGCTTAATATAGTCAATTTGATTCGAACATGATAATTATATTTTTTGATTTGAGCCAAAACTGTTCATTTACGTTACCACATTGAGCACATTGTTATGTTAATATGTTAATATTTCGTTCAGTGTACATTTTTGTTTAGCAAAATAAAATCCAATCAACTGATTTTGAAGTGAGAAAACTTGATTAAATAAATTTCACCGGATCACTTGACCTTTCACCAACAAACAGAATTTGTATGGGTTATATTAAGACCATTGGTGAAAACAGTCAAAAGGTAGGTTTGCACACAAAAAAAGAATGGTTTGTACATTTATTTATAAGGTAACAACCAAGACAGCTTTGCTGAATTAATGTTCAATGTTTGTCATGTGACAACACTGTAGCATACTACTCTGAAACATACTTCATGTTACTTCGTACTCATACTTCTCTACTATATAGTAGGTGAAAAACAGTAGGCCTATGTGACAAAAGAAGTATGTCTGAATCCACAGTACTACTACTTCTGGCGAGATTCTGAAAGGTGCATACGATGGACACTTTATCATTGTAAGCTTCATAAAAAAAAAATATTTTATTTATTAGTTGAAATAGGTGTAACAATATATTTTAACTAATTGCAAAAGCTGAATAATTGATCAAAGCCTACTGATTAATTGGGTAAACAATTGACGATTATTCAATTAATCGTTCTAATAATTGTTAGATTTATCTATTATCAAATTAATCTTTGGTTGTAGCCCTAACCTGAAATGTAGAATATCAGAACACATTTTTCAGACATACTGTACACGATGCAGTGCACTTGACTTGACCTTCAATGTGGCAAATGAATCGGAAATAATTATAGATGCTATGTTCACTTTTTTTGTAATTTCTTGGTTAGGCTGCCATTTTTGCATAAAATGTAAAAGAATAACTGGATGCCACTCACATGAAATTTGATGAAATTTGATTTAAATATTTATTGTGAAATAATGGCTAGACTCTCTCTCTCTCTCTCTCTCTCTCTCTCTCTCTCTCTCTCTCTCTCTCTCTCTCTCTCTCTCTCTCTCTCTCTCTCTCTCTCTCTGTGTGTGTATATATACATATATATATATATATATATATATATATATATATATATATATATACACACAAATGTTTGCTAAATGATTTTCCCCCCTTAGTTTTTAGTGGCATTTTTTAAACGACAAAGAAAGTTCTGTAATTTTTCAAGGTTCTGTTTTTCCCTCTTAATCAGTTAGCATCAAAGGGGCACACATGCATAAATAATTGGCTAATTCACTTAAAGGGGCCAGCGTAGATTAATTAAGTCTGAATTCTAATTATGTTTTCCTGTTTTTACCAACTGACATGGTTGTTGTTCAACATAAAGCTATTAGTTTAATAACAATTAGTATTTTGTGAAAAAGCGTGCTCTAAAAATACATGAAGATAGAGCTGCAGTGAGGGTCTGTACAAAGCGAACTAGCACTTTCATCAGTCCTTGTTTCAATATGAATTTAAAATATCCAGAACTTATTACAGTGTTTGTGAAATATAGTCACACATATATGAGTGTCATTGAAAGATGCAGGCATGTGCCATTCCTGTGTTATAAAGCTGATTGATAGTTACCATTCTGAATTCTCATTGGAAGGAAGTGGCTTTAAAGCTTGTAAAATCACTATAATCAAAACTGTGACTGCACATCCTATATTATTACAAATTGCTACATTGCGTGGCAACAGTAAACAGCTTTCATTTAGCCTAATGAGCTATACTACTTGGCAGATGAATGGTTTATTCCAATGATTAATATTAGTAAATATAAATTAAACATCTGTGACTATTATGATATTGCTGCCGCCAGTAACCCATTCGAGGCAGTTTTACGGTTATTTTACCGTGCTCTGGGGTGTCACTTTGTGCCTAAGAACACCACTTACACTTTGCCAGTGTTAAAAATCACTGTAACAGCCTCTAGTGGCTTATTTCTTTATTATTCAGTGGTACAGATTACTGTAAATGCAGAAAAACAAAGGTAATGGCCCAAATGTTCAATACTAACCATACAAAATCACAGGTTTTGACTAAAATTGTTTGTTATTTATTATGGACACCTTATTCTTTATTTTCTGTTTACAGGTGACAGAAATAAAATGGCTGCTTTGTACAGAACTGGCTCAACAGTTTAGGAGATGAGAAGTCAGTTTTTATGAGAGATGAGTTACAGAGAACTCATGTTAGTGTGCATCTTTTTATAAGATCATTAGAATGAAGATCCATTCTTGGAATGTAGATGCTTTATAGTCCTGGATTTTGGGTTTGTGCAAGTGAGTGTGTGTGTGTGTTTAAGCTTAAGGTTAAAGCTGTAACATAGAGGACAGAGGCTGTCAGCACATCAACAGGGCGAGAGAGAGATTGTCGTAGGGCTTGTTTACCGCAGCCAGCAGAAGAAAACAGTCAGACGTAAATGAGGGTTGACGGTTTCATGAAGCACAATTGGTTGAAGGCAGATTCAATGTGACTGCTCTGAACTGGGCAATGATCCGTACAGTATGCAAAATTCACTCTGGAACTGGTCTATGCCCACCAGCCTTACGCCCAGCTGAACGGATCCCAGGCTGGAGAAGGCATCCCTGT
This sequence comes from Siphateles boraxobius, assembly GCF_051911475.1. NCBI lineage: Eukaryota > Metazoa > Chordata > Actinopteri > Cypriniformes > Leuciscidae > Siphateles > Siphateles boraxobius. The sequence goes on along the minus strand of NW_027508876.1, from coordinate 8,495,803 downwards.
TCCCAATTCCTTTCGACAACAATCACATTCTCTTATAAAGCTCATGCATTTCTCTTGTCATCCATTAGAGGATTTCTTGCTCTTCGTTGTCCAGTGCGCAGCATATAGTGACATCTTGTTCATTGAAAGAAAAGGCAGAATTTTCATTTCTAACAGCAGACCGGATGCCTCTGGATGTCAGTGGATCCGTTCCCCCCACCCCCACCCCCCTCTTCTTGTATAGTGTGTTTAAGGCAGATATCAGCAGGAATACTTGGCCCCTTATACCAGCCCGACGCTGAATTTCTGATACACTGGCCATGTCTATTTAAGTATTTATGATATTAAAAGAATGTGGCAGTTGCTCAGTGTTTGGTGACAGAGTTTGGCACAGGGCCCCACTGATGAATAATGATCATTACCTTGTTTTATCACAGTAAGGTTGATTCATTTCGATGTTAAACAGTCGATTGCTGATCCCAGAGCATGTTTCTGTTTACATACGAACAGAGAGATATTCACTGAAATATGCATGCTTTTCTTTATTCCAAAAATGACCAAACGCTCTTGGCTAACAACATATGTTTGCTGGCACACATTACATTTGAGAGAAACAGACTTCTTGTAAATACTCTTGTATATGTTTTTATATGCATTGTTTGGCGAAATTAAAGTAAAAATGCAGTATTTATCTTAGCATAAATCTTTGATCGTTATTATTTCAAGTGATAATATTGGACCAATTTTAAAATATTATTCAATCAAGCAGGTCAAAATTCATTACATACATAAATACATATTGCAGAAAAAAATAAAAGAATATGTCCAGTGTAAATGGCGCTAAATTGAATGGATTGCTGTAGGTTGTCCAGTATCAGATTTGCAATCAGTGATATTAAGAACAGTGTACACATTTCTAAAGCTACTACTCAATGATTTACTAAAAATAACAATGCATTTTAATCATATGCATTTGGGGGCTTTTCTCAGGAAATTTGATACTGCATAATAAAACATAAATGGCATATAATAATAATTATTACAATCATCTATAAAACAAAGTTGTAGCTACTTATTTGTGTTTGTCTCTGGTGGTTGCAGTATTACACCAAACAGGGCAGATTAAAACAAGATATTTTCGAAGAAGAACCTTTAATAATTGTGTTAGTCAAGCTATAACATTAAATGTGGTTTATAATGCATGCAAAGTCATGGATGTTCATGTGTACATGTGCAAAAATTCATCAGGGAAAAAAAGAGGAATACGACAATGCTGGTGTGACAACTTCTGAAAGTAATTAAAGAGATTTGTTACTGGGAGATAATTGAAATCCACCAGTGTGCTGGACGGATAATATGAAATGTTGAATTGGTAAGGATAATTACGTGTCATTCTGCTTTTGGCAAAATCATTATTTGCTTATTTCTCAAGTGGTGGCCCAATTATCACTTGTAAATTTCCTTGCGGGACATTCTCCAAAACGTAAAACAATAAAATAAAATAAAAATCCAACAATAAAGTTTCAGTCATGCTATAATACATTTTTTTTTTAAAAAGGAGGATGAAAAGATACTTAATTGACACATTTAAAATATCTGGTCAGTCTCACCATCTTCCTGTTGGAGAAATTGATTTGAAGACAGTAGGGGAAAAAGCAAATGGTTTTTAAATAAGTTACAATTAGATTAGCATTAATCTCGGCGGTGCAAATGAATGTGTGGCTTTAGGGCTTGTTGGATGTTAAAGCAGATTTCTAAACTCTGCTCCAGATTGGAGTGTGTCCTGCTCAACTTTAATTGCTCTGTCATGTAAGATGAAAAACATTTCCCACTTAAACTGCTGTCTTTATGATGATGTTTTATGTTTTGATTATTTGTACGCTCTGTTCATATGTTTTGCAGTGTTTATCGCTGTAATCTGTGCCACTGAGGGCTCATTTACATATTTAAGATTTAAGTACTGCAGTCACAGATCTCGGATTTCATGAAAAAAATATTAAAACTAATTCAATAAAGAATAAAAAAGACTATTATTATTATTATTATTATTATTATTATTATTATTATTATTATTATTATTATTATTATTATTATTATTTCCTGTCCTGTAATTTTTTAGACAGGCTTTTAGGCTTTTTAGCTACATTTTAACCGCAACACATGTATAAAAACGCAAACAATGCATGGCAGTAAACAATTTAATCCAGTGCGCAGTTATTGTATTGACTTGACTCAAAAGCTACAATAAAAATATGATGATGGAATTCACAGAAAGGGTGTACTGGAATACAACAGATTAAATAGTCAGATATAAAAGAGATAAAAAAAAAATGTTAATACAAAAAGTAAAAAAGGAAGTTTTGTTGTTTACATTCATTACATAAATGTTGTACTTGTAGAAACAATTTGTAAAAGTAAAAGTATGAGCAATATTTAAGAGACTGCCTCCTACAAATATTTCCGTACACAAATTTAATTTTAATGTTCTGCCTTTTTTTATATATTACTGCATACCATGTTCAAGTTTCAGGTTTCAATTTTCAAGTTTCTGGTAAGCAGTGTGAGAAACCTGGTTTATGTTTTTAATTTGGTACGAGGGCTCTCATCCTATTTTATTCCTTGTTTGTTTGAGCCTTTATGCTGCTTGCAATGTGTTTATGATGATTTGCATATTCATATGCAAGGCAAACCTCCAACATTTAGTGTGCCTAAAAATGCATCTTTTCTTTGGAGGAGAAAACGTTGTTTTTCCCGGGTTGGGGTGGGATTTTTTGTGAGGGTGGGGGTTGGACATTGTAAGTATTTTAATGTGACCTTCATCAGGCATTCATGTCAACTTATCTATTTATGATTCCAGTTTCTTCCACTCTGTTGTTCAATTAGCGCTTGACCCCTTTAGCGGCGTTGTAAATTAAATGACATTTCCGTGTCGTCCCATATTTAAAATACTGCGTTAGTTGCGGATCAGAAATGATGATCTTCATTCTGCAGCTAATTTATTCATTTAACAATTTCCCTCCAGAAGTTGCAGCAGAAGGCTGTGGAGCAACCTGAGCAGAAGAAATCCAAGTCTGCTGAATTTCTGATGGGTGAGTCCCGCGTGATGAGTTATTGCTCATAATTTGTGTAAGGATTAATTAACTAATTACAGACAAATGGCTCTGGGCTAAATTTTGCTCTTGCTTGTCAGGGCGCAATTTGTAATTATTTTAATCATTTCTTCTTCTTCTTCTCCTTCATCTTCTTCATCTTTCTCTCTTTCCCTCTTTTATACACACCCTTCCTCTTCGTGATTTGGGTTTAATTTTAACCTCATTGTGTTTCTGTGTCATTTTAAGAGGGAGGGATTTTTCGTTTGTGATTAAATGTGCTGTGGAATAATGTGCCACTCTGACCTTCTCTTTTTTATTTTCATATGCGCTCTGTCTTTCTGTCCTCAGCAGAAAGAAGCTTGATGGAAGGCGCCGTGAATCCTGCATTTCAGGAGGACTCGGAGGAAGAGAGTGAGATCAGAGGTGGCGTAAACGATAGCACGCTTGTAGCTCGGCGACATCAGGCCACAGATACGGCACGAGGTGAAACTTCTCGCTCTCCCACCCTCTGTAACACAGGCACGGCCTTACATTCCACTATAGCCTGTCCCAACAGGTATCTGTGTAGCATAGGTGCATCTACAGATGTTGCAGCAGCGGATTTGACCAAAAAAAGTGTACGTGCTAGATCTGCATGAGATGATATCATGTTTTAAACGCGCTGTTCATCATCTAAAATAATCCAGTTTAGACCTAGATCGGGAACATGCGCTCTCCTGTCATAGCAGGTTATGAATCAGATGTCTGGTTTAAAAGTGTATAATTGTTCAAATACTTTCTTGTAACCTTGTTTATTGTTCAACATCAACATCAAGTAAGCCATTGGTAGATTGTCTTCTGAATGGAGATGAGAAATGTGCTTGAAAACATTAGATTTCATTTGGTGACACTAGTGGTGCAGAATTACACACTTCAGCTTTAATACTGATCATCATTAAAGAGCAAATGGACATTTTGTGAAAGTGAAAGAGAGCTTGTCTTTTGTTCAGCTCAAAATATATGTATGAATGAAAAGTTAAAATGTAAGTGCATGTAAGCAATAGACATCAAGAAAATATATGTATTGCTATAATTTATATTTGGAGACTGGGTGTAAGTGTTAAGATAGCCTAACATACATTACAGGCACATTTTCTCAGAGGAGGCAAGGGAGGCATTGTCTCCTCAAAAAAAAAGAGAAAATAATTGATATTCCAAAAATAAAACAATGCAAATATTACAAAATGTGACATTAAAAAGTGTGTAAGTAACACTGTCCAACTGTCCACTGTGGTCAACAACAGCAGGTAAAGTTACAGCGAGAGTCCGCGTCTCTCATGCCTCCCCTGGGCCCATTGAGTTTTAAAGTACCCCTATTATGCTATTTTTAGATTTCCATTACAAGAGAGTAGATGTTAATACTTCATGCTGATTTGTACTCGGCTTTCGCCAAGATAAGCATCAACTAAGACATAGCTTTACAGTAACCTATGCTTCTCCATCAATTTATGCTTCTTTCTATATGCTGATGTAAATCTCCTTCTGTCTAGTGTTAACACGTGTCAGCACACACAACGGCTGCAACCACAGTGCCGTCCCCCCATGACAACCGTCTGGATTGAGCTGAGTAGGGGACATCCCTAGGGTCTTCAAGTGGGCACCTTCCGTCCTCAGTGTTTCATCGACTAGTCCACGACACCTCAAGAGGGCTCGACAGTGACTCTGGCGTCCCAGAGTCACCCCCCTCCGTCCCCCACTCAACTCAGTCCAGCTTACTGACCTCTACATCCCTCCTGCTGCTGAGACCTAACCACAATCTCACAATCTCTCCGCAACCCAACCATATGCGCCAACCCGTTTGACTAAAGCTGTCGAGCCCCACTGGTGCGTTAATATGCAGTTTCAGTGGCAACGGTTCCGTATGGCATACCACCTACCGCAAAACACAATATCTGCCCAACCACCCGTCATTCACGCAATATCACAGGGACGTAATGACTGTAAATACTATACAACCTGTACAAATAAACCAACAGACTCTTCGAGTTTTCAAGAATTCTACGAAACCGTAGCATGGCGGCCTGTACACAGCCAGCTAGAATCTTTCCGTCTCAACCACAGCCAGTTGCTGCTCCTTTCTGCTGCTTCAAATAAGTTCTTTACTGTGCTATGCAACTCTTGGCCACTGAATCCGACGTCTCTGAGGAACCGGGTTGTTGAGTGTGCCACAAAACCTCGACAACCCACTTCCACTGGATAAACCTGGACTCTCCATCCTCGCTGTTCTGCTTCAGTGACCAGATGAGCATACCGCAGTTTATTTCCTCTCATATGCCTCATCTACCGCATCCTCCCATGGCACTGTTAACTCTATCAGTTGAACGATGCGTGCTGATCCAGACCACAAAACAATATCTGGTCGTAGGTTAGTGGTGGCCATCTCAGGTGGAAAAATAAGCCGTTGATCAAGATCAGCCAGCATCTTCCAGTCCCTAGCAGCTTCAAGTTGTCCTGGGCGAGAATTGGTGTTGGCACCTTTTCTTTGTGGTTGCTCGCCTGGGCGGAGGAATATTGTCTTCTGCGTGTAATGTTTTGCTAGAACAGGCGGCAACTTATTGGTCATACTACACTTGCCTTCCAATGCTAAAGCCAAACATCGCAATACTTGGACATGGCGCCAAGTAAACCGACCTTGGCTAAGAGCCACCTTACATCCTGTAAAAATGTGCATTAATGTGGCAGGTGATGAACACAAAGGACAAGAGGGATCCTCTCCTACCCAGAGGTTTAGGTTCTGCGGTGATGGGAGAACATCATATGTTGACCTAATAAGGAAACTGATCCTACTCTCTTCCATTGACCAAAGGTCTTGCCGGCCCATTTTGCCTTGTTCCACACTCTCCCATCTCATCCACTCTCCCTGCTTGGCCTGGGAAATGGCCTTTATACATCTCATCCTCTCCTCCTGCTTTCGCACCTCGTTGACTACCAGCTTCCTCCTTTGAGCTGGGCCTGCTTTGTGCCATTTAGGAGGAGCTAAACTGAACCCAAAACCCCCTCTTCCATGCTCTACCTGTCCCACGATATCCCCAATTTGAAGGTCAGCCTTTGCCTCTACTACAGATTTCTTTGTTGACCACTTTCTACCAGTTTTTACCACAGGGGCTGCCACCCTTACACATTTGTCGCGTGACTCTGCTAAAGTCATTTCCAGTCTGACCTTGGCACACTTAAACTCCTCGGTTAAAGCAGAGACTGGCAGCTGCAATACTCCTTTACTATAAAGTCCCACTCTGCTAAGGCAGCATGGAACTCCCAACCATTTCCTGATGTATGAACTTATAAACGCTTCCAGCTTATCCACTGTTGTCAAAGAAACCTCGTACACAGTCAGTGGCCACAGCAACCTTGGCAGTAGACCAAACTGAAAGTACAAGAGTTTTAGTTTGCCTGGTAGAGCACAGCTGTTTATGCTCTTCAACCCTTCCACTGCTTGTTCTAACGTCTATCTTCGTGCATAACTTCCTAATGTTGTTTTGGAGTCTCCTACAACAGGTTAACATGCATCAAAGGTCAAAAATTGCTTCATTTTCTCATAATATAATTTGCACATCACCACATTTTCAATGATTCTCAAACGACTCGTCAGATGAATCCATCTCTCTAAATCCCTACTTTCTGCAAGCTATTCTGCCCTGATTGGCCAGACAGCTCAGTCTGTGGTGATTGGTCTACCGCGTACAGCGCACGTGTCGAAAACAAAAACAGCCATTGCCCTAACAACGTCTGTTCTGTGTGTCCTGAGGCTTCCTACACCGTAAACTAAACACCCGTAACAAACGATGATGTCAATTTTACCATATCAGTTCCGAGCGCGGGTCCGATGATGAAACATTGGAAGATCTAGTCATTCAACCCGAACCTCCATTGCAACGACTCGAGCAGGACGTTTCTCAGTCTTACGCTACTCAGTTTGAGGTACATTATTAGATGTTGCAACTGTAATTCCTCACCATCAGCATTAACAAGTGCATGTCCATCAAAAAAACAATTATTTTACTTGTACTTATTTATTTACTTTGTATTTTTCTAATTTATTGCAGTGAATGTGGAAACTGTATCAATAGCCGAGCTCTAGCGTGAATGACTGATGTAACATAAACTTTGGTAAAACAAATCTTGCTCCATGCTTAATCTTTCCTCAAAGTAGTGAGGATGATGACAGACAATCTGCAGTAATAGACACAGTTTTAGGTAATAGCGGCCTACAGCTAGACAGTAATAACGTGAGTTAACCAGTTAGCAGGAAACCTGCATAATATAAAACCTAAAACTAAGTATTTTGTACACCATCTTTCAAGAGCAAGCGGTTTGCGAATCCTGCATTGAACTCCGAGATTTGAAAAAGCAGTTGTCAATAAAATAAAGAGAGCACAGCAAAAGTTTAGGATTATACTGCTGTGGTATCGTGATAAAGATGAATTTTAACCACTGATTCTTCACATGCTCGTCTTTGGGCAGTGTAAAAAAACTGGCTTTACATTCACATTATAGAGCACAGCGTCTTCTGGACATGATGTTATCCAGAATCCACAGGATCACAGGATCAGCTGCTGGTTTGAGGGGCTTCAAGTTTTCCCTGGTGTCTGGGCAATAAGTGGGTGGACAATATGTTAATGTTTCGTCTTGACATCACAACGAAGCGGCTTTTGACTCATTTGAAAGACGATTATTTTCATTGACTTACTTTTGAAAGACAATAACTTTATATACAGTACACTTTCAGATTTAAAACTTTGCAGGATGTTTTCATTCACTTAGAGCTATGTTACACTACATGAAAGGTCATTTTCAAAAATCAAAACATAATTTTGAGTCTATTTCAAAGAATGTTGTGGTCAATGGTATCAAATGCAGCACTAAGATCGATTAACATTAATAGAGAGATACAACCAAGATCGGATGATACGAGCAAATCATATGTAACTCTAATGAGAGCAGTCTCAGTGCTATGATACGGCTAATTCTTGACTGGAAATCCTTGCAGATACCATTTCTTTCTAAAAAGGAACATAGTTGTGAGGATACTGCTTTTTCTAGTATCTTTGACAAAAAGGGTATATTTGAGATCGGACTGTAATTGACTAATTCTCTAGGATCAAGTTGTGTTTTTTTAATAAGAGGTTTAATAATAGCCGGCTTAAAAGTTTTCGGTACATATCCTAGAATTAATGAATTATATTAAGAAGAGGATCTGTGACCTGGAATCATTTCTTTCAGTAGCTTAGTCGATATATGGTCTAACATACATGTTGTTGATTTGGATGATTTAACGAGTTTAGACAATTCTTCCTCTCCTATTGCAAGGAATGAATGAAATTTTTCCTCATGGACACAATGCACTGCCTGATGCGATACTGTAGTAGTTTCATAGTTATAATTTTATCTCTAATATTATCAATCTTGTAAGTAAAGAAGTTCATAAAGTCATTACTGCTATGCTCTTTGGAAACTTCAGAAATATAAGCTTTACTTCTTGTTAATTTAGCCACTGTGTCAAATAAATACCGAGGTTTGTTTTTGTATTATTATTAAAGCAATCTTTATTGGCATAAGTGATAGTTCTTACATATTTGTAACATGGAGTTGGCTTTGCAACCTTGGCTAAATGGCGTATACACAAGACTAGATAATGATCTGAGATGTTATCGCTCTGCTGCAGAATTTCAACACCATTAAGATTGATTCCATGTGACAATATTAGATCTAAAGTATTATTATGACATTGAGTGCCTCCTGACACATGTTGTCTAACTCCAAAATAGTTCAGAATGTCTCTAAATGCCAATCCCAATGCGCCTTTTTCGTTATCTACATGTATATTAAAATCACCAACAATTAGGACTTGATCTGCAGCCACTACTAACTCAGATAAAAGTCTGTGTGATGCCCTGGTGACCTGTATACAGTAGCCAGCACAAACGTCAAGCGCGATGTAGTAATGTAAGCTAATTTTAGCGATAACGATTTAGATAAAAGGTAGCAATGTCAGATTAATGTGATAGGCAATTTTAGACAATATCTAATACACTGAACAAAATTATAAACAAAACACTTTTGTATTTTGCCCCCATTTTTAAAGAGCTGAACTCAAAGATCTAATACTTTTTCTATGTACACAAAAGGCCTATTTCTCTCAAATATCGTTTACAAATCTGACTGCCTCTCTGTATTAGTGAGCACTTCTCCTTTGCTGAGATAATCCATCCACCTCACAGGTGTGGCATATCAAGATGCTGATTAGACAGCATGATTATTGCACAGGTGTGACTTAGGCTGGCCACAAAAAAAGGCCACTCTAAAATGTGCAGTTTTACTGTATTGGTGGGGTCCGGGGGGTCTGAAAACCAGTCAGAATCTGGTGTGACCACCATTTGCCATCATTTGCCTCACACATTGCAACACAAACCCCCTTCGCATAGAGTTGATCAGGTTGTTGATTGTGGCCTGTGGAATCTTGGTCTACTCTTCTTCAATGGCTGTGCGAAGTTGCTGGATATTGGCAGGACCTGAAACACGCTGTCGTATACGCCGATCCAGGTATCCCAAACATGCTCAATGGGTGATATATCCGGTGAGTATGCTGACCATGCATGAACTGGGATGTTTTCAGCTTCCAGGAATTGTGTACAGATCCTTGCAACATAGGGCCGTGCATTATCATATTGCAAACTTGAGGTGATAGTCATGGATGAATGCCACAACAATGGGCCTCAGGATGTTGTCACGGTATCTCTGTCAGCATTTGCCCACTCAAGTCGGTTACGGCGACGGACTGCAGTCAGGTCGAGACCTCGATGAGGACGATGAGCATGCAGATGAGCTTCCCTGAGACGGTTTCTGACAGTTTTTGCAGAATTTTTTTGGTTATGCAAACTAATTGTTGCAGCAGCTGTCCGGGTGGCTGGCCTCAGGCGATCTTGGAGGCTGGTGTGGTTAAATGTGGTCTGCGGTTGTGAGGCCGGCTGGATGTACTGCCAAATTCTCTGAAACGCCTTTGGAGACGGTTTATGGTAGAGAAATGAACATTCAATTCACGGGCAACAGCTCTGCTGGACATTCCTGTAGTCAGCATGCCAGTTTGCACGCTTCCTCAAAACTTGCGACATCTGTGGCATTATGCTGTGTGATACAACTGCACATCTTCCGGGGCGCTGCTCTGCTGCTGACCCAGTGGTTCACTTGTTTGTTGTTTGTTTTGTTTTTATATTGTTTTTGATTTTGCTCAGTTTTTATATATAGTTATTTTTATTAACTCAACATGAAGCCTCGCTGTTTTATGGTTTGGATAGCGGCATGTATGGCTACATTTTTGATCGCGGCTGGCTCAGGAGTGTATATAAATGGCGTCCTTGTCTACACCGGGGAGGAACTCTTACTACTTCTATCCCGGTCTCGTCCCTGCTGGCTACAGGTGAATTTACCAGAGGATTGTAAAGGATTGATTAAGAATCCCAGGGCAAAATAATGCAAATGCCCATTTAAGAAGAAACAAGGATCGAGAGGTGGGATACGTCAAAGGCTCAAACGGAGAGGCCTTAAACCTCCCTTACCGGTAATCACCTTTTCTAATGTACACTACCTAAAGAATAAAATGGATGAATTGGCAGTGAAAGTCAAGTATTACAGTGACTTTAGGTAAAGTCACTTGTTGTGTTTCACAGAGACTTGGTTGAAGGAAGATTTTCAGGATATCAGGACATATGAAAGCCGCAAATAAAATAATGGACAGTTTTAATAACACTTGCTCCTCTGACCAACCAATTTTAATTCTCTGAGATATTAACTCCTGTGATTTATCGGGATATTTGCCTACACTTCATCCAGAATTGCCCCACTCGATCTATGCGCACCCTGGACAAATGCTTCAGCAATATAGCAGATGGCTATAATTTGAATATATCCAAATAGATCTTAAAACTTGCATCAAAGAGAAAAAAGCTGCTTTTTTAAAAGGTGATAATGAACTGTTTAGAGAAAAAAGAAATGAATTTAGAAGTCAAATTAAGAAAGAACCAACATTTATATATGAGTAGTGCAAAACAGGTGGGAGGGTCTAAATACTATGATGGGGAGAGAAACAAGAAAACCAGTGTATTCTTCACAAGGTGTATCTTTTGCAGAAAATCTGAATGTCTTTTTAGTAGGTTTGATGGTGGAACGTGTTATATTGATTGTGATAGAATATGCCTTAACATTCCTACATATGAGCCTTTTATACTTATGAAATTGCGGCTAGTCTTGCTTGTATTAAGCCAAAAAGAGCACCTGGTCCAGATGGATTAAAGGGTAGAGTGCTAAAGGATTGTGCCTTTCAATTGACTGGTGTTTTTACACAACTGTTCCAGCTCCTGTTAAATAATAAGATGGTTCATTGTTCATGGAAATTATCAAATATTGTTACGATACTGAAAATATCATCCTACATCTATTTTTGATAAATGTATAGAAAGAGTGTTAACTAAGACTGATGTTAATAAATATTTAGACCTGTAACAGTTTGAAATAGACCCAAACGCGAAAGCAGGCTAATGATTTATTGAAAAGAAAGAAGATAAATGCAACAAAGGCTGTCTGCCGATCACAGGTAGTCTTGATGAACACAGAACAGGTAAACAATCTCCAGACAGAAACCAGGCAGGATGATGGATGCAGGTAAGCAGTCAGGGAGAACTCACAGGAATAGGCAAGCGCAGAGTCCACCAGGCAGTTACCGCAGCACAGAGAATCAGACTTGACACAGGATAGCCGGGGCAGAAGCTCATCTGACATATGCGTACACACAGGACAGGAAACAGTAGCAATACTCAAGCGTCAGTAACAGACATGAACAAACAATAAACCGACAAGAGGGAAAGAGAACATGAGGTCTAAATAGCCAGAAAATCAGGGCAAGGGGAAACAGGTGTGAGAAGAGCAGGAGTAAACGCTGATTGAGAATGGGTTCAGCTGTGCAAGAGCACACGTAAGAGAGAGAGAGAGAAACAAGCAGAGGAATAAAACTAGACTCCTGACAGTACCCCCTCCCTAACGGGCGCCCCCGAGGAGGACTGACGGGAGCGGAGGAAATCGTCGATAAGCGAGCGGTCCAGCACATCCCTTCCCGGTACCCAGCTTCTCTCCTCCTCCTCCGTAACGAAGTCCAGGGCAATATGGGACCAAGGCCGGGAGGGAATAGAGAGAGGGCGAAGCAGACCATCGGGGAGCGAATTACTGGACTTCTGCTGGGCACAGACAGAACATGACGCAACAAATCGGCGTACCTCCCGTTCCATGGCAGGCCACCAGAATCGCTGGCGGACAGCTGCCAAAGTACGACCCACCCCCGGATGAGCGACCAGTTTAGATGAATGACCCCAACGAAGGACGGCCGGACGAGCGTACTTGGTGACAAATAGCTTCCCCTCAGGACACCCACGGGGAACGACAGTGTGAGAAAGAGCCTTTCGCACCAGCTGTTCCACCCCCCAGGTGACGGACCCAACCACACATCCCTCAGGTAGGATGGTCTCGGTGGTGGGACGGCCCTCAGAGGAGGAGAACTGGCGAGAAAGAGCGTCAGGCTTAATGTTCTTTGACCCGGGACGGTAAGAGATACTGAAATTGAAACGCCCAAAAAAAAGAGCCCAGCGAGCCTGTCTAGAGTTAAGCCTCTTGGCGGAGCGGATATACTCAAGATTACGGTGATCAGTCCAGACTATAAACGGACAGGAGGATCCCTCCAACCAATGGCGCCACTCCTCCAGGGCCAGTCGAATAGCTAGAAGCTCCCGGTTACCCACATCATAATTACATTCGGCAGACGAGAGTCGATGCGAGTAAAATGCGCATGGGTGAACCTTCTGATCAAGAGCAGAGCGCTGCGAGAGAACCGCTCCCACCCCGACGTCAGACGCGTCCACCTCAACGATAAACTGATTCTTAGGATCAGGCGAAATCAGAATGGGAGCGGATGTGAACAAACATTTAAGACGCTCAAAAGCACATTGGGCAGCCTCGGACCAGACAAAACGACACTTTGCGGATGTGAGCGCAGTCAAAGGGGCGGCAACCTGACTGAAATTTCTAATAAAACGGCGATAAAAGTTTGCAAACCCCAAAAACCGCTGAAGCGCCGAGCGGGACTCAGGAACAGGCCAGTCAGTGACCGCCTGAACCTTGGAGGGGTCCATGCTTATGCCCTCCGCAGACACGACCGAACCAAGGAAAGTAACTGACTGGAGGTGAAACGCGCATTTCTCGGCCTTAACATAGAGGCGATTCTCTAATAACCGCTGTAATACGCGACGCACATGTTGGGTGTGTACCTGGAGAGATGGGGAGAAAATGAGAATATCATCCAGGTACACGAAGACGAAAATGTTGAGCATGTCTCTTAATACATCGTTTACGAGCGCTTGAAAAACGGCTGGGGCGTTTACCAGCCCGAACGGTAAAACCCGATATTCAAAGTGCCCCAACGGAGTATTAAACGCCGTCTTCCACTCATCCCCCTCCTTGATGCGCACTAAGTGGTACGCGTTGCGAAGATCTAACTTCGTGAAAATCTTTGCCCCCTGCAGGATCTCAAAGGCTGTTGACATCAATGGTAAAGGATACCGGTTCTTAATGGTGATGTCATTCAGCCCACGATAATCGATGCAGGGGCGCAAAGAGCCGTCTTTCTTTGTCACGAAGAAAAATCCCGCACCGGCAGGGGAGGAGGAAGGGACGATGGTACCGGCCATAAGTGAAGTATCAAGGTACTTCTCGAGCGCCTCACGTTCAGGAGCGGATAAAGAATACAAACGCCCGCGGGGAGGAGTGGTGCCAGGGAGGAGGTCGATACTACAATCATAAGGGCGATGGGGAGGGAGAGAAGCGGCCCGGGATCGAGTGAACACCGCTCGCAGATCGAGATACTCCTCTGGAACCCCAGATACATCAATAGACTCCTCCTGAAAAACAGACAAAGAAGAAACAGAGGGAACAGCAGAGACAAGACAATTGGTGTGACAAGACAAGCTCCAAGAAACAATAGAACTATCAGACCAGTTAACATGTGGATTGTGCTTAGTTAACCATGGATGTCCTAGGACAATGGGGGCCATAGGGGACTGAAAAACAAAAAAAGAAATCTTTTCTTGGTGGTTGCCAGACGTGGTGAGAATCACCAGGGCAGTAGCCAGGTGAATATTGGAAAGAACGCAACCATCCAGGACGAGGGCTGTGGGTGTATCCTTTAATTCATGAAGGGGCAAACCATGTTCAATAGCCCACCTCTCATCAACAAAATTTCCCTCCGCCCCGGAGTCAATAAGAGCAGAGCAGACAACATAACTGGTACCCCAGCGAAGGATGGCTGAAATCATGGAGCGGGAACTGAAGGATGGGGATAATGGGGTAGCGCTCGCCAATATTCCCCTAACTACTGGCGAGCTCTCTCTTTTACCGAACATGTGGCAGCAAAGTGACCCTTGCCATTACAGTAAAGGCACAACCTCTCTCGAATACGGCGCTGGCGTTCAGCAGAGGAGAGGTGTATTCTCCCTAGCTGCATTGGCTCAGATTCAGGGTGAGGTTCAGGTGACACAGTCTGAGTGAGTGGGGCTCCCCGGAATCCTGTGACGTCAGAACGAGCACGTCGGCGAAGGTCGAAACGGTTGTCTAAACGGATGGCTAATTCAACCAGCTCATCCAGACTGGAGGGAAATTCTCAAGCAAAAATATCGTCCTTAAGCTCATCATTCAAGCCCTCCAGAAAGCGTGCCGTGAGCGCAGCTTCATTCCATTCGCAGGTAGCAGATAAAGTCTTAAATTCAATGGCATAATCAGATGCGGAGCGTCTTCCTTGACGAAGCGCAGCCAACTGACGAGAGGCCTCGCGCCCGAAGACAGAACGGTCGAAAACCTTCAACATCTCCTCTTTGAATGAATTAAACTGGTCGCAGCAATCAGCTCCAGCCTCCCAGTCAGCCGTTCCCCATTCCCGGGCTCGACGAGTGAGAAGGGAAACCACATATGCAACCTTGGCGCGGTCGGAGGCATACGTGACAGGTTGAAGAGAGAATATCACTTCACACTGGGTGAGAAATGCACGGCACTCAGTAGGCTCACCAGAGTAGCAGGGAGGATTGTTAATACGAGGCTCGGAGGTGTGTCGCGACCCAGAAGAGAACTGGTCTTGACGCAGGTGATGAAGCTGACCAGTAAGATCCGACACCTGGGCAACGAGTGAATCCACGGCGTGCTTGGCGGCGGCTAATTCATCGGAATGTCTACCCAGCAATGCTCCCTGCAGTTCAACGGCTGAGCGGATGGTAATATCGTTCGCTGGGTCCGTCATGGTCGGTTTATTCTGTAACAGTTCGAAATAGACCCAAACGCGAAAGCAGGTTAATGATTTATTGAAAAGAAAGAAGATAAATGCAACAAAGGCTGTCTGCCGATCACAGGTAGTCTTGATGAACACAGAACAGGTAAACAATCTCCAGACATAAACCAGGCAGGATGATGGATGCAGGTAAGCAGTCAGGGAGAACTCACAGGAATAGGCAAGCGCAGAGTCCACCAGGCAGTTACCGCAGCACAGAGAATCAGACTTGACACAGGATAGCCGGGGCAGAAACTCATCTGACATATGCGTACACACAGGACAGGAAACAGTAGCAATACTCAAGCGTCAGTAACAGACATGAACAAACAATAAACCGACAAGAGGGAAAGAGAACATGAGGTCTAAATAGCCAGAAAATCAGGGCAATGGGAAACAGGTGTGAGAAGAGCAGGAGTAAACGCTGATTGAGAATGGGTTCAGCTGTGCGAGAGCACACGTAAGAGAGAGAGAGAGAAACAAGCAGAGGAATAAAACTAGACTCCTGACAAGACCCCTGCAGTTTGCTTATAAGAGAGCTAGGGGCACTGATGACGCCACTTTAACCCTATGCAATTAGTGTCCGAACATATTCAACAGACCACAAATTAAGCTAGAATTGTATTTATAGATTCTAGTTCAGCGTTTAATTCAATTAAGATAGATGTTCTTTTACAGAGATTACTTGATTTAGGGGTGAATGGTGGCCTCATCTGGTGGACTTTCTTTTAAATCGTCCACAAAGAGTTCTTGTTAAGTTTAAAAGTTTTAAAAACAATTGTTTTAAACACAGGAGTACCACAGGGAACTATATTATATCCTCTGTTATTCTCATTGTACATAAATGAATTTAAAATTAACGACACGTATTTTATTTTACTTTAATACGCTGATGATTTGGCACTTGTCGGCCTTTTGTACAAAGGTGTAACCGAAATAAATAAATTGTATCATAATTATATAAATTCCATGCAAAAAT
Source organism: Siphateles boraxobius (assembly GCF_051911475.1). Taxonomy (NCBI): domain Eukaryota; kingdom Metazoa; phylum Chordata; class Actinopteri; order Cypriniformes; family Leuciscidae; genus Siphateles; species Siphateles boraxobius. The sequence continues at coordinate 8,479,362 of NW_027508876.1, read as the reverse complement.
GGTGCAAATTTAGTGCACTTGAGATAAATTTGCATAACACTAAATAATTAGTGATTAGTGAAACAAATGTGAAATCTCTGAAAAATATCTCGGGTTACGACTGTAACCCTTGTTCCCTGAGAAGGGAACGAGACACTGCGTCGACTACGAAACTTTGGGGAACGCCATTAGCATAACACATCTGAAGTAGGAATGACACTAATCAAATCCTGATTGGTGTTGCGTCTTGACGTAACATGTGACAGCATACACGGAAGCTACAAAGGGACGCCGGCACACAACAGAGTTAGCTTCTGCGATGAAGCAAGTCGCTCCCAGGCAGGGGAAGGCGTGGCGGAGGGACACAGTCGTAACCCGAGACATTCCCTTTCGAGGGAACTCGAACTGTGTCGACTACGACACTTTGGGGAACGAGTACCAACTATGCCACAAAGAGCCCTGCCTGTCCCAGTGTGAAGCTGCGTACAGGCACACTTAGGACGAGAGCACTAGAGTGCCTGGCGTAGAAGAAATGTCCAGGCTATAGAATCTGATAAAAATATGAGGGGTGGCTCATCCTGCTGCATCGCACACTTCTTGGATCCGGGACCCTGAAAGGAGGGCTCTAGAGGACACCATGCCTCTGGTTGAATGAGCCCTCACGGCCAAAGGTGAAGGCAAGCTGCGCACCTTATAGGTCATAGTGATAGAACGACCCAGTTACTGATGGTCTGTTTGGATGCGAGAAGTCCCTTCTTGGGCGTTCCGAAGCACACCAGCAACTGGTCTGGCTTCGGCCATGAAGAAGACCTCTGGACATATATATTGAGAGCTCTGACAGGGCAGAGCAAATTAAGTCTTTCTTCATCCGCCCTCACGTGAGGTGGAGGATGAAAGCCTGCAGAACCGTAGGCCGTGCCACATTAGATGGCACTTTAGGCACATAGCCCGGCCTGGGATGCAAGATAGCCTTAATGTTGCCTGGAGCAAACTTCAGGCACCCATGAGATATAGAGAATGTCTGAAGGTCTCCTACTCTCCTCAGAGAAGTAATGGCTTATAAAAAAGCTACCTTGAGGGAAAGGTTCTTGCCTCAGCCGACTCTAGAGGTTCGAAAGGGTTCGACCAGCCCTTCGAGAACCACTGCCAGGTCCCATGTGGGAACTCTGGTACCAGCCCAGGTCTCATCCTCCGAGCCCCACAGAGGAAATGTACGACCAGCTGATGTCTCTCCAGAGGCCTATCCCCCAGAGGAGTGTGTAAAGCCGCAATGGCAGCCACGTACACCTTGAGTGTGGACAGGGTAAGACCAGCCGAGAGGCGATCTTCGAGGAGCTCCAGCACTGAAGCCAACCAGGCAGTTAAATGGGTCCACCTCACACTCTCTAGACCAAGTGGAAACACATTCCAATTTAGGCCTCAGTGGGATCTGTCAAGGCTGGCCAGCCAGGAGTGCTATGATGTTTGAAAACCATACCCGGGCCGGCCAATACAGGGCAACTAGAAGTAGACTGATCCCATCTCGACGGACCCTCTCCAGAACTCCTGGGAGCAGAGCGATCGGGGAAAAGCGTACATGTGTAGCCAGGTGAGAGAAAACCACAGTGGACAGTGGGACGTCCCTCGAGACGCGAACAAATCCACTTCTACTGGGTCGAACCTCTCATACATTGACTTCACCACCTTGGTGTGAAGCATTCATTCCCCGGGCCTCAGCCCCTGCCTCGACAGGATGTCTGCTCTGTGATTCTGTTCCCTGGGACGTGATAACAGCTTCCCCTGAGAACATGGGAGGATCTGATGCGCCAATCTAGATAGAGGGCGCAATCTCAGAACCCCCTGATGAATCAAGAAGGAAACCACCAACACATTGTCTGCATGGTGTACCCCTGAGGTCTGGGAGGAAGCTCCTTAGAGCCCTGCAATCCATGACTGCGCCCCAGCCCGTGAGGGAGGCGTATGCCGAAGCAGCTTTCCGGCGACATGACGCTCCCAGCACGAAGCCTTGGGACAGAAACCAAGCTTTTTTCCACATAGATAGGGAACGAAGGTATCTGATCATGCGGAATGGGTTCCCACTTGGGGAAACCCCTTGGTTTTCAACCACCACTGCACATTCACTGAAAACCAACGTGTCCTGAAGCGCACTTGACGCTAGATACAAACATTGATTTCCTGAGGGCTCCGCGCAGGAGCAATTCTTGCTCGTCCCTCCATGAGGGTATAGCCCTGCTATTTTCATCTCGTTTTTGATACCCTAAATCGGAGGACCGGCAGGGAAAAATCGAAAACGATTTTCGATGTGCAGAAGGAACACTGCATGGCCGCAAGCCTGTGGGGCAGACAGAGCAGCGTGCGTTCGCTGCTCATCATTTTAATTCCTCAGAATTAAATGCAGCCATAAACACTGGATAAGTGAAACACGGTCTGAATGGTAGGTTGAATTAAAATATCTAACTTCTTAAAGTCAGATATTATTTCATTATTTCCAGACAATACTGTTTTAATATGAGTTATACGGTCTCGTAATCTACACGCTGCCTCGGCAAAGGCAAGATTCGAGTCGTTACAATATATTTGGCTTTCATCCCTCAAGAAGAAAGTCAACAGGTGCAAGGCTAAAACATCTGACAGCGCACGGATATACGCGTCGAGATATTTCTCAATGAACAGCTGCCAGCACCCTCAGCAGCTGACTGTGAATGCCTCACACCCAAACAGTATTATTATTATTGCCTGTGTCCCTTTTATTGCAGACCCGTAATCTACACACTGCCTCGGCAAACGCGAGATTCGAGTCATTCACAATATATTTGGCTGTCATCTCTCGAGAAGAAAATCAATGGGCTGAAACACCCACAATCGCACCGCTGTGCGGGTCGAGATATTTCTCAATGAACACAGCCAGCACCCTCAGGAGCTGACTGTGCATGCCTCACACCCACACAGAATCTTTATTGCAGAGTAGACCCGTAATCTACGTGCTTCCTCGGCAAACGCGAAATCCGAGCACCTATAGATTCTATATTGTAATTCAGACCTTTAATCTACGCGCTGCCTCGACAACGCAAGATCCCAGTCACAGAATCTTTATTGCAGAGTAGACCCATAATCTACGCGCTGCCTCGGCAAACGCGAGATCCGAGCCACTATCTGTATTGCAATGCAGACCTTTAATTTACCCGCTGCCTTGACAACGCGAGATCTCAGTCACAGAATCTTTATTGCAGAGTAGACCCGTAATCTACGCGCTGCCTCGGCAAACACGAGATCCGAGCCACTATAGATTCTGTATTGCAATGCAGACCTTTAATCTATGTGCTGCCTCGACAACGCGGATCCCAGTCACAGAATCTTTATTTCAGAGTAGACCCGTAATCTACGTGCTGCCTCGGCAAACGCGAGATGCGAGCCACTAGATTCTATATTACATTGCAGACCTTTATTTAGGACAATTCTTGTGGGACAAACAACACCAAATAGGACAGACAGTTTGACACAGAGTGCTTGCTGAAGAGCAAAAAGCTAACTCGCCCTTTGTAGCTTCCATGTATGCCGTCACGTTACGTCATGACGCAACACCAATCAGGATTGGATTAGTTTCATTCATACTTCAGATGCGTTACTCTAAGGGCGTTCCCCAAAGTGTCGTAGTTGACGCAGTTCAAGTTCCCTCGAAAGGGAACTGCAGCCCTTGATACTCAATGGATACCAGGCAGAAATAGTCAACAGTTTTAAATACTTGGTAACATTCCTAGATAGTAACTTGAGTTTTGCTGGAAATGTGGATTATGTTTTTAAAAAGGCAATGCAGAGATTGCCTCTTATTCGGAGGCTCAAACACTTTGGCGTAAGCAAAAATATTTTAGAGTATTGTGTCTTTTAATATGACTATGTGGTATGGATTTCTTACTGTTAAATCAAAGCAGAAATTGTCTAGGGTGGTTAACGTAGCTAACGCAATTGTAGGTAAGACACAAAGACAACTGATTGAGATATTTTTATTAAAAGTTAAACAAAAAGCATGGGTTATTATAGAGGATTCTTCTCATCCCTTGCATTCTAAATTTCAGTTGTTACCATCAAGGAGACGGTTTAGACAACCTAGGGTGAGTAAAAATGTGCACCAGATGTCATTTGTGCCAACTGCCATTCGAATTTTAAATGCTAAAAAGATATGAATATGAGTAGAGGTGGATATGTAGGCTTTGCATAGGTACACAGGAATGGTATTGTTTTAATTTTTTTTAATATATATTTTTATGTTGTGTTGGTGTCCTTGTGTGTGGTGGATAGTGAAGCCAAAGACAAATTTCCTCTTGTGGACAAAAAAGGAATAAGTCAAGTCAAGTCAAGTCATCCTCATTTATATAGTATGACATACTGGAACGACACCGGATGCAATTGCAATAAACGCTTTATTGAAGAACAGATAGCAGAACGGTCAGAACAGACACACTGGGGTCGAGACGGCACAACACAGATGGAACAGTGGCGCAGGGACCCAGGTGAGCAGGTGGTGCAGTGCTGGTGATGTCCTCGGTGAAGGTGCTCGGTGATCCCGTGGTGAGTATCCGTGACTGCGTGTGCAACGAGTGCGTGTGCACTCAGCAACGACACGAAGAACAGGAACACACCGGAGACAACAATGATCTGACAACATGAGACACCAGTTACTGAACATATAAAGCCACATACAAAGTGAAACCAGCTGGCGCTGCTGATCAGAAGTGATCAGTGACCACGCCCACACTAAACACACACACACACGGCACACAAGACGAGAGAGAGAAAGTGAATTGATCAAACGTGACATATAGAGCTTTTAACAATGTAGATTGTTTCAAAGCAGCTTTACAGAGATACACATATAATTTAAGGTAACAGAGATTGGTTTAGTTTTATAGTGGTTCTTGAAAAATGTTTTTTCCAGCTAAAGTTAGTTTTAAACTAAACTAAACTATTTTAGAGTGGCCTTTTATTGTGGCCAGCCTAAGGGACACCTGTGCAATAATCATGCTGTCTAATCAGCATCTTGATATGCCACACCTGTGAGGTGGATGGATTATCTTTACAAAGGTGAAGTGCTCATTAACACAGATTTAGACAGATTTGTGAACAATATTTGAGAGAAATAGGCCTTTTGTGTACATAGAAAAAGTCTTGTTTCGGATGCTCTGGATCAGCGTATACGACAGCGTGTTCCAGGTCCTGCCAATATCCAGCAACTTCTCACAGCCATTGAAGAGGAGTAGACCAAAATTCCACAGGCCACAATCAACAACCTGATCAACTCTATGCGAAGGAGATGTGTTGCACTGTTTGAGGCAAATGGTGGTCACACCAGATACTGACTGGTTTCCGGTTATTATTTTGGAATACATAATGTTAAAGTCCCCCTATTGTCAATAATTGTATCCCTTAAAACTTATGATCTTTAATATTTAAACGTTTTTTTTTTTTTGCCTGCATGCGTATTCATGAATATGCTAATTAGCCCCGCCTCCTCTCACGTCAGCTCACAGATTCAAATGCAAATGCACAAATGTTGAACAACTCAGAACATCAGTGGAGAAAGGCATATAGCTCATTATAACATCGTACTATACATCATACACCCGCTATATTGCAAAATCTACCCGATTTTTCTTATCAGCAAAAAAATATACCTGGATAAGCACATTGGCGTGATTGGTTACAAGGTAGTTTGTGACGTCGGAAACAAGGAGAAAATACTCAACAATGATGTTGACTTAATTTGCACATAGTTTGTCTTAAAGCACATTAAAAACACCACATTGATATATACACAACATTAAAACTTGATTTCCACCACAGGGGGACTCGAAATAAAACTGTGTTGACTTTGCCTCCTCATTTTGAAACAGCACTGCACACCACTGATACATTAATAATAATTATTTTAAAAAAAAACAGATATTTGTGGTTATTGCAGTTTCTGTACTTCAACATGAGAGTTACTTACAATGAGATAACTTTTTCTTAGTTTTTTCTCATTTACTATTTGTTATATCACTAATAACAGAGATTTAATATAGAATACGTACAACTGAAACCACAAAATAGGCAACGGAGCAAGTAAATAAACAAAAAAACAGAAGAAGAGAAAGTTGGACTGGAGTTTAAATTTCAGACGGCTCCCGTCTTTGTGTGTGTTGTGAAAGCTCACAGAGCACTGGAATGAGCATAGGGTGTTTTAGCTGGCAGGCATATTCCTGCATGTAAATAATTCAAATGATTATCAAATTCAAGCTGAGATCAAACCTTAGCTTTTGCCTATGCATAATTTCTAAAGTAAAACCGCTGTGTTCAATTCCTTTGATAAATACTACATCAACGTTCATTTCACACTGCAAAAGAAAAAAAGAAAAGAAAGAAAGGACAGATTTTTTTGTCCTAAGAGAAGCTGTCTTTTGGCTGTTTTTGTAAATTCTGTCAGCATGTAGTTGAGAATGTATTTACTTACATGTACGAAAATGGCCTGATTTCCCCACCCTAAATCTATAAGCAGTCTCCCTAACAGATCAGTGTTATTCTAGCAGCATCAAACTGCATTGCAGCTCTGTATTATTGATAGTGTGCATGAAGAAAAGAGGAGAGTTTGATTAAAAATGAGAAACACTGGAAGATGGCCAGGTCATGTAGTTAAATCAAAGATAGCTATAATTCAAAGACATAATTTCAAAGACCGCCAACGTTATGCAAATATGAATGTTCAGCCCCTTCCAACAAAAACAGATATTGAAGCCAAACTGTGTTTACCGTGGAAAGTGCTTTACTTCAAGACTCAAGTCACTTTAATTTATTTGATGGGTGAATGTCAATCAAATGGGGCGTTTACACTGACAACGTTTAAATCGCTTGAGGTCAATCTGTATCAGGCGGGGGATCATTGTGTGCACTCCCATTGGTAGATGCAGCCCCACATCGCTGCTCATTTGCATGAAGTCAACACAACTTTGTTGCATTGCCAAAGGTCGCTTTTGCTCATGACGCCAGAAACTGAGACAGTATGAGTAGGAGGATATACTTTTAGATAAATTGATTAGAGAAATTGCAACTCTCACTATGGCTGTAGAAGGAGTAAAATGTCCCAGTTTGGGGTTTAAAGATCCCGTTGTCTTTTTGGTTGAAGGTAGTAACAATGTTCATTGGCAGGATCAGACTGTAAAATACAGGTTTAGCATGATTTCCAAATGTATTTATTTTTTAATTTATTCCATTTTTTTAAGTCAAATATATTACTGATTTTATTCCTGACTTGAAATACTTGACAGCTCTCATTGAAAAATAATTATTTCAGGTCGCTTTTTAGTTAGCCACCATCAGTTCTGCTAATTTGTGGTATAACTGAAATTCTAAGCATATCAGCTCTTTTATAGTTGAGTTTGCTCGGATACATTTTTCACAGCTTTTCGAGCCAATTTCAATATGCCAAACTTGTGTTTGAGATATGTAGGTGTTGAGTAGTGAAGAGCAGAGAGCAGTAACTGTTTAACAGGAATAACCCTCTAGCTGCTGGATTTCTATAAAACTGGTAAGACGCTTTGATGCCCAAAGGTCAGCAATTGCTAATAAGAAGTCAATGGGATACAGCGTTTGCTTTGTCGCCCCTTCTCTCACTTTCTCTCCCTCTTTCTCTGACCGGTGACCCCGGAGCAGTGTTAGGGTATTGTCTTTGAAATTCAGGGCTTTACTTATACACATTTCTTATTAGTTCTTTTGAACACAGGTAACATATGGCAGGTTGTGTTTAAAAGATTGCCTGCTCTGACCTTTCCTAGCATGCTAATTAGGCCCCTGAGCAGCGTCAGGCCCTCTTGAGCGCAGCTCAGGGAAACGTGACCGAGCCTTATCAGGTAGCCTGTGCCAGCCGGCGAGAGCGGTGTGGACTTTCAAAATTAACATTTTCACATCATGTGCTTCTAATAATCACTAACTTCACCCAGCCCACCAACCATAAGCCCCCCTCACTTTCTCTTTTCTCTCTTTTGCCCGCCTGGACTTTCCACAGGAAATGAAGGTGCCCAAAATTACTTTGACCCCTCGTCGGCGGTGGAGGGTGACCCAAGGCGGTGCAGGATGACCTGGGTTGGAGGCAGAGATGAGCTGGAATTAAGTATGCCATTTTTTTTTTCGTAATAGGCCGTCTCAGTTCATTAAAACGGGGTGAGCGAGATCACTCACAGCCTGTCAGAGTGTTGGGCGGGCCGGTCTATGTAAATACTTTTACCAATGGGCCACAAGATTGAGCGGTTCTGTGACTGTCATTGCCGAAGGTCACCTGTCATTGGTCAGTTCCATTTCCGATCCCCATGCTTTCCTTAACTTCCTTTAAATGAAGGGGGTTCCTTCCAATATCGCTATGTGCACCTCAGCGCGTCTATTAAAAGCGTGCTCTGGGGAGCAAAGTCATATGCATGTTATAATGAAACATGGCTATTAACAGAAAAGCCATTTTGAATATATCTGTTGGACATCGCCATCCTGTAATATTCCACAATCCTCACAAACCTACAAACCTTTGATAATGACACTCCAGAGGTGGGGACACCTTCAAATGATATTTTGCATAAATTTCATTGCTGTCGAACGACTTACATTGGACTTACTAGCACGTTATTATTAGCTCTGAGCTATAATCATTTAATGTAAATGAAGGTCAGGAATTAGTGTCAGTTGTTGGAAATTCATGCCATATGTTCCTTTGTGTTACATTTGGACTTTGCAATCCATGCGAAATCAGTCAGTGAGAGGTGTTTGAGAGCACAGCAATAAAATGTACCATCCGTCAGCTGAAATTTTATTCAAATATGATTTTTCTTCTCAGAGTTTATGAATGAAGATGAGAGGAACCTTTATGAGAAACTTTCCGAAATGTTTCAGGAAGAAGACGCCTCCACTGTCATAGATTTACCAGGTAAAGATTTTTGGAATTTTTGGAAAGAAAAAACACAATGTCTTAAATATCTCAATTGTTTCTCCCAGCCATCAATGGGATCATAATAGAAACTTTGCTCTTGAGAAACTAGTCTCAAAAATCTCTCTTCTAAGAGATTTTTTCTTATCATTAGGCATTTTAGGAGACACCTCTGAAACAAAGTATATGCTTAAATGAAATATAAATCATATGAACTTTGAAAGAGCCTCCACTGAGCAGTATAATTTTTTACTGGGCTGAACTTATATCAAGGCTCTGTTCTGTGTAGACAGACATCATGTGAATGTTGTGTAAATAAATTACACCGGCCAGGTTTATTGATTCTCTTCTATTTAAATTTATTATGAGACGTTTGTGATTTTACATGTAGGATGTTGTTACCCAGCAGGATGCTTTTGTTGTAATTCCCCCAAAAAGCATTGAGCTCTCAGGTAGGCACTAAGCTCAACTTCCTGTGCGAGAGCCATTGTTGTGTGTGACTCCAGTGTTTGTCCCATTAGCAGAGGGTCGGATTAAGACTCTCTCCCAAGAAGAGTGTCAGGCTTATGCTGCTTTTGTCTTGGTGTAAAATGCTCTCAGTGGATCGGTTGAGGTACCGCACAGCAGTTGTAATTGGTTTGCCAGACCGTCATTGGGTTTAGGCCTCATGGTACACACGAATACGGTGTTAGCTGTCTAACACTCAACTGGATTGTTGTGGATTTAGCTGGAGTATCTAGATTAGCCTCTTCACTTTTGTCTTAGAATGCTCATAAAATCCTTCAAAGAAACAGAAGGAAAGAGGATACAGGATTAACACACAAACAGTAGAAGGAGGAGGACGATCATGGGTTGCATCCATACATCCATGAAGCTTTAACACAGTCACAATAGACTTGAGACATTTGCCTGCAAGCCTTCTTCACCGCCACCTCCTGTAGTCCAAAGTCTGCTAATTCTCTAAATATCTCCACACTTCTAACACTTAAAGGGGTTTGAAGCATCATTAGCAGAATGGGCACAGTCCAGTATGCAATGAGTAAAACTCTGAGGGAACCCATTTGGCACTTCAAATATTCTTTCCAGTGGCAGACAAAACATCATGAGCCCTATCATACACCCGACGCAATGCAGCACCAGGTGTGACGCAAGTGTTTTTTGCTAGTTTCAGCCCAACACAGTTATCATTTTCACGTCCTGCTCGACGTTGTTTAAAAAACAGATGCATTTGCACCCATTTGTGTGCCCATGGGCTTGCTGGTCTGAAAACGAGGTGTGTTCAGGCACATTGTTGGCGTGTTGCTATTTTGAGGCAACTGAAATAGACAGAAATAGACAGTGAACATTCACATTGACCAACTGAAACCTGATCTAAAGTCAATGGCGCAATATTTTTTTTTTGTTATTTATAGAGCGTGTTAGTAATGTGTGCCTATAGGCAGGTCCACAACATGTGTACACTTTGTCCTGTAGATGGTTTTCTCGCACGCTTTAACCTCGCGCATGAGCAGATCCATTTCCATGTTTGCAAGTGGAAAAAATTAACACTAGAGAAGCATTGTAAATAGCTAATATGCCCTGGCGCGAGCGTAACTGACTTTTAAAGGGAATGGGAGATGAGACTCTGAGTGGTTTATTGCATGTTACACCCACAACACACCGACTACTCTTTAAGAGAATAGAGACAACCCTTTTAGACCATGCGCCGGGTATGCCAACCATTTTCCCTGTCGTTAAACAAGCAAAACTGGATTCGGAAGTGGATTCGGACTAAGTTCACTCGCGCCATGCGCTTTAGAACATGCGTTTAGATTGTTAGAATAGGGCCCCTAACTCAGTGTGACCAACTTTTGAGGTTCTCTGTTCCAAAACCTTGATAGCCGCCTTGCTGTCTACTTCTGAATTTGGAACACTCCAAATAGTATTTAAACAAAAAATAGAGCTCCTCCTTTAGAGCAGTTGATTTCATAAGAGTTGAATGTTAGCAAGTTGTAATAATATGCTAAGAGTAATAATATACAACAAACACAAATATTGGACTATATTAAAGTAAATTTTTATTTGGACTGAATTTAACTATTCGTATCAATTATTTTTGGTATTGAATAAATTATATTTATATCCAGCATCATGCTGCTTCTGCCATCTTGGATAAATGCTTTCACTGAGCCTGCCATAATGTATTATGAGATTGCCTTATGCATGCTGTGCTGCCTTAGAATTGGGCCAAAAGAAGGTATCTATCTTTTTGAACATCCATCACATCAGCAGAGTGCCTGTGATTGCCTTAAAATGCTGTCTAGGTAGGCAGCCCACTAGGTTTTTTAACACAGCTAATATGTATCTTTGCACTTGATCCAGGTGTTTCCCCATTTGTGTGTTGTGTAGCACTGTGAAGCTAGTGCAATCACATTAGGGCTTCATTAGCACTACTCTGTTTGATTAACTCACTGGTTTAATTAAATTGTGCTTCTGTGTAATTTGGTTCAGATGAGGAATTTGTCTAAACCTCTGAGCGGGGCTTAACATCGCTATCATTGACTCTTCAGATTTGAGTTTGACGTGTCTATGATGTATAACCATAGTGCATGTGTATGGTAGGTATGGTGGTGTCTGAGCGTGTTGAGGATGTTGAACCAGTGGCTGAGGATGGATTGAGGGATCGACGAAGGACTGAGCTGCTGGAGAGGAGAGCGGAGGTCATCCCTCAGTATGTGGAGCAGCTCAGAGAGCGTGTGCAGAAAGACATGATCCAAGTGAGCAAACCCGTGCTGGAACAGGTCAGTTATATATAAGCCCATAAGCCTCTATTGGTCAGAATGATCTGTGCTCTGAAGTTGCTCATGTCACAGCCGGACTTATTACACCCAGTCTACAGTCTGTCTGCAAATTGCGCGAGATGACACAACAAACTTTTTGTTTTATTAAATAAGCTATCAGGG